>NC_042968.1:76028218-76328218 GCF_901001165.1 Salmo trutta
GAGACAGACAGCAGGAGAGAGAGAGAGACAGACAGCAGGAGAGAGAGAGAGACAGACAGAAGAGAGAGAGAGACAGACAGAGGGAGAGAGAGAGACAGACAGCAGGAGAGAGAGAGAGACAGACAGAGGGAGAGAGAGAGAGACAGACAGCAGGAGAGAGAGAGAGACAGACAGAGGGAGAGAGAGAGAGACAGACAGAGGGAGAGAGAGAGAGACAGACAGAGGGAGAGAGAGAGAGACAGACAGAGGGAGAGACACACACAGACAGACAGAGAGACAGACAGACAGACAGACAGACAGACAGACAGACAGACAGACAGACAGACAGACAGACAGACAGACAGACAGAGCTACACCCCCCAGCTACACCACCACCAGCCCAGACACAGAGCTTCTACAGGACCAGATCAACCAGTGCAGGACCCAGCTGAAGAACTGTGTCCAGGAGCTGAGAGAGAGCCTTACCACAGCGCTTGAGGAGGTAAAAGCCACCATGAGGAAAGAGCTAGTGCAGGTAAAGGAGGAGTTGTCTGTCATCAAGAGGGTGCTACAGCACAGAGAACAGACTGTAGAGACTCCCAGAGAGAAGCTGCAGCCCCTCACCACCCCTAACAACCCCACTGACCCACCTTTACCCACAACCCCCCCCATACCGACAACACTTTACCCACACCCCCAGTCAACAAAGAGGCCCACATGGAGACACCTACTACAGAGAGAAGCTCTCTGGCCCCCCCTGACACACCCCTCCATGTACACAGGCCCTGTGTACTCCAGCCCCAGTCTGTAAACGCACTAATCTGGTAAAACCCACTGAGGTGGCCCTCATTGACTCAAATGGGAAATTCATCCAAGAAGATAAACTCTTCCCCCAACACAAGGTGTGCAAAATATGGTGCCCAAAAACACAGAATGCACTCCACATCCTGTCCCAGCCTGACTTTGGCACACCAGGCCACATCTTTATTCACACCGGCACCAACAACCTGCGAGAGGAGCAGGAGAGAGTAGGCAGCCTGGTCAACAGAGTAGCAGAGAGGGCCTCTGAGTGGTTCCCCAACTCCCACATCACCATCTCCACTCTGCTGCCCCGCAAAGACTTTCCCCGTACCATTCAGAAAGTCAACGCTGACATCACCAGAGGGTGTGGCCTACTCCCAAACGTACACGTTGCTCACCACCCAACAATCACCCCAGAGCATCTGCACGACCACTCCCACCTGAGGAAGCAGACAGTAGGGATGTTTGCCAAGTCTCTAAAGGACGTGGCACTTGGTAGACAAACACCCCATGCCGCACTGGACAGAGGAGCACCCAGAGACCCCTACCAGACCACTGCACCACCAAGGAGCCCCAGGCCCCTTCAACGCCACACCAGACCCAGTGCACCCCACAGGCCCCACACACCCCCAGAGCATCACCACTTCCATTGGCTTAGCCAGACTGGACCGGGCCCAGCCTACTATCCCGCACCAGACCACCATCTCTACCAGACCAGAGAGGAAGCCCCACGGCCCAGACCTGGCCCTCCTCCACTCCACAGGGCCCAGCCTACTACCCCTCACCAGACCACCACCTCTACCAGACCAGAGAGGAAGCCCCACGGCCCAGACCTGGCCCTCCTCCACTCCACAGGGCCCAGCCTACTATCCCACACCAGACCACCACCTCTACCAGACCAGAGAGGAAGCCCCCCAGCCCAGACCTGGCCCTCCTCCACTCCACAGGGCCCAACAGCAGGACCAGCGCAGCTACGCAGAGGTCGTCAGAGGACAGGAGAACCCTGTAGGATTAAGTGAGATTAAACAGCTCCTCCAATACATCTGCACTAAACACACACGGACGCATACACACACACACCACACACACACACACACCTATTGTACTAGAATTTACTTGTTCAATGAAAAGGAATATTTATATATATATTCCTATTCATTGAACAAGTAAATTCTAGTACAATAGGTGCGTGTGTGTGTGTGTGGTGTGTGTGTATGCGTCCGTGTGTGTTTAGTGCAGATGTATTGGAGGAGCTGTTTAATCTCACTTAATCCTACAGGGTTCTGCTGTCCTCTGACGACCTCTGCGTAGCTGCGCTGGTCCTGCTGTTGGGCCCTGTGGAGTGGAGGAGGGCCAGGTCTGGACCGGGCGGCTGCCTCTCTGGTGTATATAACAGAATAAATGTTAGCTGATATCCTGTTTATCTCACTCTTAACAATTTATTAGTTAGTAGTTACTGTATTTCTGACTGCTATTCTTTCTTTTTGCAACACGAAATCCCTATCAGGTAGCATGTGGAACATTCAGGGTCTAAACTCATCAACCTTTGGTCTGAAGAGTTTAGCACTGGAGTTCAACAAAAATCTTAAAGATGTTGACATCATCATTCTGCAGGAGACATGGTGTAAGGCTGACGTTGTCACTCACTGTCCCACAGGCTACAGAGAGGTCATTGTGCCATCACAGAAACACAGCTCTGTCAATAGAGGCAGAGACTCTGGAGGATTGATCATCTGGTACAAATCCGAACTACAAAATCTAATTGATCCCCTCAAAATTGGCAAATATCACATTTGGTTAAAACTAAAAAAAGAACTTGTACTGACAGAAAAAGATGTGTTCCTTTGCGCAATATATATCCCCCCCTCAGAATCCCCATATTACAAAGAGGAGATCTTCCCCACCCTTGAGGAAGAGACGTGCCATTTCCAGGCCCAGGGAAATAGCCTCATCTGTGGGGACACAAATGCGCATACAGGAACACTACCTGATCTAACGAGCACACGAGGGGACAGCTTTATTACAGGCCATACTGTTTCTAACTGTCTTAATCTCCCCCATAGAAACAACAGTGACAGCACCGTCAACAAAAACGGAAGGGATCTTTTACAGCTCTGTAGAAGCCTGGGTCTGTACTTTGTCAATGGTAGGTTACGGGGGGACTCTTTGGGGAGATTCACCTACTGCTCACCTCTTGGCCACAGTACAGTAGACTATATGATCACAGACATGGACCCTTTCTCTCTCAGCTCATTCACTGTCAAGCCACTAACACCTCTGTCTGATCACAGCCAAATCACGTTGTTCCTCAAAAGAACAGACCTGGAAACAACCACACATTCACAGCCCAGTAAGCTGTACAACATCAGAAATTCATACAGATGGGCCCAAAACAGCACAGAAGAATACCAGAAAGCAACCTGGAACCAAAATATCCAAACACTCTTAGATAACTTTCTGGATACCACATTCACTCACAGTAAAGAAGGCATCAATCTAGCAGTACGAAACATCAACTATATATTCAGGCAAACGGCAAAAGAAGCACAATTGAAATTGATAAAAAAACAAAACAAAAAAAAATCACAGATGACAACTGGTTTGATGCAGATTGTAAAATTATAAGGAAAAAACTTAGAACACTATCCAACCAAAAGCACAGAGACCCAAATAATGGTGAATTACGCCTTCATTACTGTGAGACTTTAAAACTCTATAAAAGTACACTCAGAACCAAAAAAGCACAGTACAACAGCAAGCAGCTGAAACTAATTGAGGAGTCCATAAACACAAACAACTTTTGGCAAAATTGGAAAAAACTAAAAAAATCTAAACAAGAGGAATTAGCGATACAAAATGGTGACATATGGACAACCCATTTCAAAACACTCTACAACACCGTTCAAATTGACACAAACGCAGAACAACGCCAAATTCATGAGAAGTTGAATGGATTAGAAAAAGCTATAAAGGACAATCAAAATCCATTGGACTCCCCAATTACTGACCAGGAGCTCTATAAGAAACTTCAGGCTCTCAAATTTTATATTATGATCTGTTATTGTTTATAATTGTATTACAATGTATATTGTATACATTGTTGTATATTGTATACATTGTTGCTTTGGCAATATTGACACAATGTTTTTCATGCCAATAAAGCAGCTTGAATTTGAATTTGAGAGAGAGCGAGAGACAGACAGAGAGAAAGAGCGAGAGACAGACAGAGAGAAAGAGCGAGAGAGACAGACAGAGAGAGACACAGACAGAGAAAGAGCGAGAGAGCAAGAGAGACAGAGAGCGAGAGAGAGACACACACAGAAGACGGACAGACAGACCGAGAGAGAAAGAGACACACACACACACACACACACCATGAAACACACGCAGACAGAGAGACACACACCATGAAACACATACAGACAGAGACAGAGACCCACACACACCATGAAACACAAAACTCTCACCCTCCTCTGAAAACATGTGCAGTGCTTCTAGGGTGTCCTCAAAGTGCCAATCATGCTCGAGAAGTACTTCTCTAAGCTCCTGTGTGTATGCAGGATAAGACAAACAGATAGTCGTAAACAACAAAACACCTTTTGTCAAAATAAATGATTAATATGCAACTCCCACTCATTTCAAACAATATTAGTCCACATTTGTCAACCATTTAAGGCCCTGATGAATTTGTTGTGGAAGTGCAGTGAGGGAGACCACAGGGCATGTTGTTGGCAGAGTGTGATTCTACAGCCGATGGAAGCCTCACCTCCTTGACCAGACGGGGAAACTTAGTCTGCAGTTTCCTCACCATGTCCTCCTGGCTCTTCCAGCTGGGCTCTGGACCCTCATCCTCAGAATCATCTGTCTGGCAGGACAGAAACACACTGGCGCATGAAGTCCCAAGGCAGGCAGACCAATTAGAGTGAGAGCTCCGCCCCATGCAAGCCTACCACCTCTCTACTGGAGAAGACAGATAATACATGAACAAGCAGGGTGGCAGTACATCATCTTGGTCAGGGTAATAACCTGGAGGTCGGAATCTCAGGTGGGCCATGCAGCTCTTGTACCCATGAGCGTGGCACTATTGCTGAATTGCTTTGGTGAATCTCTAGCTCAACACAGATCTCACATGTCCCCCCCGGTTTGGGGTGTCAGGGAGCCTGGAGGAGCGATAGGTGTGCAGACAGCTGGACTCACCACTGAATCCTCCTCAAGGGCTGGTTTCTTGCTGGCGTTTGATGCCCCACTCTGCTGGGAGCTGTCACACACCTCTAGTCTCCTCTTCCGGTCTGGGTCTAAAGCAGGACATTATTAACACAGCGTGAACACCATCACACTGTTTCTAGTTTGTGCTGCTGGGTATAGAAGTCTCAGTTAAATGTACTTTTCATGTTTCTCTAACCCAAGAATGTACTGTTAAAGCCTACCACTTTAACATCCAAGGACCTTATGTTATATTCAGAGGTAAACTGGCTCTGGCATCCAAAATAGCCATCTAAAAAGTGAATCGATTCTCATTGGTACGGTTGTAGAAACATAAAGCCCTCTACTTTCATAGCACAGCAAAGTCATTTCACAAATGGAAAATATACACTTACTGTACACAGTTCTAACACAGTTACAACACGTTTCTGACTTCCTTCTTCTGTAACACACACAGGTGTTCAGAGAGAGCTAATTAACACAGGTAGTTGACTGTATTCCTTCTGTTTTCTGTAAACAAGCGCTGCAACATGGAATTATGGCCATGTGGAAACCCTAACCCTATAAAAAAGGTGTGTAGTAATTGAACCTAATGTTTCCAAAACTGTACCCCAAGCGATGCGTGTTAATAATTAGAACAAGCGATGCGTGTTAATAATTAGAACAAGCGATGCGTGTTAATAATTAGAACAAGCGATGTGTGTTAATAATTAGAACAAGCGATGCGTGTTAATAATTAGAACAAGCGATGCGTGTTAATAATTAGAACAAGTGTCAGGGCTCTTAAAACTCCCTGGGCCAGAAGATACTATCATCAATAGGAGCTAAAGGTAGTTAGCCTCTATGAATGGGCTACCGTTTCACTAACTCATTGACCTCCATGTCACAGAGCAGGCTACAGAACATGAAACCACACATTCCATTCAATAGTATAGATTGCATCACTGTGAATATAATTGTATAACAGTAAGTATTAAGGCCAGGGATAGGATTAATGAACCCGTACCTTGACTTCCCAATATGTTTTTGGGGAGCTGGCTGTCATTTCTCTGTAGAGCAGTTTTGATCTCCGCCTCTCCCTCCTCATCTGACAGTATGATAACAGCACCCATAACTGGTTCCTTTTCCAGACTCCTTTAGCAAAGAAAGCATGAGTCTTGAATGATAAAAAAATGAATCCTCACGATTTTGATTAGTGTGTGTATGTGTCCAGTACTTGACTTGGACTGAAACAGGTCCCTCAAAGGAGCTCAAGCAGTAGAAAATGTGTGTATGGCACCACTACATCCACCTGCCTATTAGTATGTCACAGCTGTTACAAATCCCCCCAATCACTTGTACATGCCTTGTGTTGAAGGCCTGGTGCAGGTGAGAAGGATGGAGCCATGTGACCTGTGGCAGGTTAACTTAACTAGAATCTTGATGATATATGCTAATACACATGCTTTCCTCGACCCTGTATAAACCTAGAAGGGTGTGGTCTGATTTACAATATTTAGATGAGTTTGGTAGCAACTAACTTACTTCCCCGACAACATCATGGAAGACCCTGATATCTCCTCATCTGAATCAGAGTCTAGTACCACGCTTTCCATGCCTCTCACTGAGCCGGGCCCTGGGGGACGTTTGAGCTCTGGGGTCTCCGGGACAACAGTATCTGCAAGTGAAAAATGTCAAAGCAAAAAGAATCAACACAAAAGTGCCTACTGTGTGATCTGGATGGGCATGTTGACTACTTGTCAAAAAGGCCTTATTGTGATAGATAGTTGGTCTTTGGTTGGGGTTTCTATATGAGTAAAAACTGTCCAAACATGTCTTGGTTTACATTAGTGTCAATACTGGGTCTGGTATCAGGAACACCAAGGACCACCTTCGGCCAACCGGAAATAAAACCTTTTGGGATAAGTGTGTGGTCTATGTAAGCAAGGGTCATGTCTAGAAGGGATACAGCTTTTGTCAAATTGACGTCCAAATGTATATGTTAGGTAACCCTAACCCTTTTCCTAATTAACTAACCTGCTACGAAAAGTCAATGTTGACAAAAGCTGTGTCCTAGACAAAACCGTAAGTGTGCTCTATTACCATGTGTTTGTTGCCCCGTGAGATCTTCATTCACTGAGTCTGTGTTATGGTTGATACATCTTCTTTGATTCATCGTTGTAATATTATTTGATTCTGCTAGCTGCTACAGTATTATCCTACTCAAAATGAGCTCACGACAATTGACCACCGTAGCTGCAGTCGAGTGTTAAAAATGTGTGTCCGACCTAACAAGCATCATCGTGAAATCAAACAACCCGGCCTACAATGACCGTTCGCTCTCGGCAAGAATAGCAATCTAGCTAATGGATCCTTCACCAGAGAGGATATTAAACGTTATTCTGTTTTTCGATTGACGCTTATTAGCTAGCTAGCTGCCTTGCATTCCGTGTATGGAGAGAGATGTTGCTAACGGCGCTAATTCATGCATGTAAGATGCGTTCTGCAACGTGAATGATTCTACCTCTGACCTAGACTCGTAAAATAGCTAACTGCGTTCTTGCCATCGGGCGTCCTCTTTGCCGATTACATAAACATATTTACAACACTTCGTAACGTTTCATTGCTTAAAATAGCTAGCTAGCAACTTTGTTTCCGACGAATTCCGAAAACGACACGTGGGCAGTCCGAGCAGCCAATCAGAGACAAGTGCGCATTGCGATCTGGTGTAAAAAAAGAACGGCAGGATTTAAAGGGGAAACGCAGTCTGGAAGTGACAGACGTTGGGTTCTCTTCTCCAGGACCTTGGACAGCTCCCCTCATTTCAAGGTTTGGAGTCACTGCTGCATTGGTTAATTGTTCTAACCTGGACATCCCTTCATAATTAGAGAGTTTTATGAACCACGTAGTCTACTATATATTGAGCTCTACAATTATTTAAATAGTACATCTCAACCAGAACATGCATGATTCTGATTCAGGATTTAAAAATATTAGGCCTAGTTTGAGAGAAAGATTTTGGATGTTTGAAATATACTTTGTGGTTACAGCGGCACCCGAGACTTGTGGAGGATTCTGTTCAGGTTTTGCTTTATGGTTCCCCAGATGCTCAATATGGAGCAGTTACCTATATTTCCCCCGGGTGACATAACTCCTCCACTCCATTAAGAACACCGCTACCAGCGATCACATCAGTCTGAGGTTTCAGACGGCGACCCGCAGTCTGGCTGGATTGCAAGTCACATGGTCTCTGACCAATAATTGTAACCAAGATGAACAGGCACATACCTTGTGAAGTGAATATCCACCTCCAACATCCTGAGTGGATCAATCAGCACATCCGCAACACATAGGCTGCCTACTACCAGTTAATAAAACAATAGACAATGGTTTTGAGTGATACCATAGCATGTGTTCTATTCTGACCATGAACAATGTATTGTATCCTGAATAATGTAGTTGTAACTCATCTGGACTGAGCAACTAGTAAACCTATCACTGTCCATGTTCAAGAGTAGGCTACATGATTAGCCCTATTAACATACACTTGATACATTGAGAGGTTTGGTTGTTGAAACATAAACTGCTTAAAAATAATAGGCTATTTTATCTCCAATATATTATCTCCAATATATTATCTCCAACAGAGGGTTCCTGTCGGAATCGATTGTGCCTATCCTATCCCAGGAGTGGGGCTATATTTTTGGGCTCCCAAATGTGTCCAAGTGCAGTAGATTGTTTGTAGTAGATTTTTTTGTAGATAATGAGAGAGACATTAACACAATTTAGCTGTTCGTTAGCAAAAACACAGACATTGGCATGGGTCATTCATGGTGACAATTGTTTTTCTTCTTATGGTGTTGACGTTGCGTGTTTACCATCAACATGTTTATAGAGCCGTGACGTGCTTTCGACTGCGGTAGTCAGTGCGGCAGCCAATGAGCCCATTCAAACCCACACCGCCAAAATCCTCTGGTGACTTATGTGTCAGTAGGCTAGGCTACATAAAATGCACAAAACTTGTTTTCATGATTATTATCTCTTACCTTCAATACCAGCCTAAAATAGTGCATGCTGATAAAAGGCATTTTAACCAGAAGAATATTGGATGATGGAAAAACTATTTGAAGCTACATCTTTATAAGGCTTAACATTGTTTTGGTTGTTATTTCACGAATGCAACGGATATATGTGCATTTACAATGTAATCCAAGTTGAAATGTTTTATTGGCACCCACATAGACATTGTGTACACCAAACAATATATGATATGAGTTGTTTAGCACATTTGTTTTAGTGTATGGTAGGCTACCCCACTGTTATATTATAGTGAACATCAGTGTGAACATCGGTGAGAGAGCCAATGTACATGTATAGCAGTAGGCTTAGTTTAGGAGCCTATGGAATAACCTTACATTTCACCCTCAAGGATGTTATTGCTCATCGTGAGCAGTCTCACCTGTAAGATAGTTTTTCCTCTACTGACATGCTACTTTCCTTGGGTGAATATTCCAAAAGATGTTGCAACCTTTTCAATGACGTCAAGACAGTTGTGTTGGTCCTGTCTGTCCAATACGAGGCATCGCTTACATTCTACAGGAGCCGAAATGGGTCTCATCTTGCTCCGTAGCTGTCCTCCTTTACCTACCACAACGCCCTTCGGCGGGTGCATGGTGGTACTCGACTGCTGCTTTAAACAGCAGCACTGACATGGAAACCCCATTGCAGTTGAAGAACGATTTCTTTCAAGAGCAGCAGTTCCAGCATCACTGTAAGTATCATCACTACTGCGGACGAGAGGAACGGTTCACTAAGCAGCGAAACCAATGCTACACCTGCAAGAACTGTACCTGTGATGCAAGAAAAAGCCTCGTTTTTCGCGGGACGTCGGCGACCACTCAAGGAACTGTAAGGACGCCATCTGTAACGTCTTCGAGACAAGGTTGTCAATTAAGCGCCTGTGAGTTCAAGCCCTCCAGTCATGGTAGTTCACCCAGACATCACCACCATCAGCACTGCCACAATCGGCAGCGGGACAGCCCGAGCAGCAGCCACAAAGAGAGTAACTCGTATAACGAAATAGCCATGAGCAGCTGTAGATACAACGGCGGCGTAATGCGGCCGCTGAGCAACTTGAGCTCGTCCCGCAGAAACCTACACGAGTTTGATTCAGAGTCCCAGCCTTTACAACCAATTTCCACCGCGGATGCGTCGGACACCCTAGCATCTAAACCGGAGAACAATTCGACCACCCTGATGCCTTACGCATCGGGAGACGGAGGGGGTGGATGTAACAACAGTGGCAGTAAATCGGGTAAAAAGAAGAACCAGAACATTGGGCAAAAGCTTGGACATAGAAGGGCCTTGTTTGAGAAAAGGAAGCGCCTCAGCGACTATGCTTTGATCTTTGGGATGTTTGGGATCGTTGTTATGGTTATAGAGACTGAACTCTCATGGGGAGCGTATGGAAAGGTACGTATTCAACTCAATCCTGGTACGGTGCAGTAATATCTAGGTCGGGCAAATTAATTGACTGGCATGTTGAGTGGACCAGGAAAAAGAGAAAGTTTGATTTTAAAGTGCATTAAACCAGTAGTAGTATAGTCGCCTTGTTTTATTTACAAATCAAATATTTAGACAGTGAAGACTGAAGATGTATCCCGTAAACCATGCAATCAGCTATACCTTACATGTCTGGATAGGCTCGCGATCATTTAGTCCAGGTAGGCTTTTTCTTTTTTGAAAGATTACTACTGTTTGTTGTATGATTACATGTGCTGTTGTATCACTATTGCTATTTTTCTTTTTGCAGGAGTCCTTGTATTCATTAGCTCTAAAATGCCTGATAAGCCTTTCTACAATCATTCTTCTTGGTCTGGTTATCATATACCACGCAAGGGAGATTCAGGTAACATGGTTATTTTTCCTGTCATTGTCATTCACATCCCTACAGATTAACTATGGTTATATACGTGCCATACGTGTTATTACACATTTGCTATTTAAGTGCACAGTGCTGTCATTGCCTGTTAGTATGCGTGCGAGTTTGCAGAATAATTGTATTCAAGACATTGATGTGCTCAACCGACTTAAGTTTCAAGTTGTATTGTCACATGCACAGGACACAGCAGGTGTAAAACAGTACAGTTAAATGCTTATTTTGCCAGCTCTTTCCCAACAATGCACAATAAAAGGTAGTAATATAGATGAGATGAAAACATGTGAAACGTGAGAGAAGAAAAAAAGAAAAGAAACATGAGAATACAGTTATATACAGGTCTTATATACAGGTCTTATATACAGGTCTTATATACAGGTCTTATATACAGGTCTTATATACAGGTCTTATATACAGGTCTTATATACAGGTCATATATACAGGTCTTATATACAGGTCTTATATACAGGTCTTATATACAGGTCTTATATACAGGTCATATATACAGGTCTTATATACAGGTCTTATATACAGGTCTTATATACAGGTCTTATATACAGGTCTTATATACAGGTCTTATATACAGGTCTTATATACAGGGCTTATATACAGGTCATATATACAGGTCATATATACAGGTCTTATATACAGGTCTTATATACAGGTCTTATAAAGCGTACAGTCTTATACAGGTCTTATATTACAGGTCTTATATACAGGTCATATATACAGGTCATATATACAGGTCTTATATACAGGTATAATACAGGTTCATATATACAGGCTATTATACAGGTCAATATTTACAGGTTCTTATATACAGGTCTATATACAGGTCTTATATACAGGTCTTATATACAGGTCTTATATACAGGTCTTATATACAGGTCTTATCTACAGGTCTTATATACAGGTCTGATATACAGGTCCGTATATACAGGTCTTATCTTACAGGTCTTATATACAGGTCATATATACAGGTCTTATATACAGGTCTATATACAGTTCTTATATCCAGGTCTTATATACAGGTCTTATATAAGGTCTTATATACGGTCTTTATATTAAGGTCTTCTATACAGGTCTTTATATACAGGTCTTATATACAGGTCATTATATACAGGTCATATATACAGGTCTTATATACCAGGTCTTATATACAGGTCTTATATACAGGTCATATATACAGGTCTTATATACAGGTCTTATATACAGGTCTTATATACAGGTCATATATACAGGTCTTATATACAGGTCTTATATACAGGTCTTATATACAGGTCATATATACAGGTCTTATATACAGGTCTTATATACAGGTCTTATATACAGGTCTTATATACAGGTCTTATATACAGGTCTTATATACAGGTCATATATACAGGTCTTATATACAGGTCTTATATACAGGTCTATATACAGGTCTTATATACAGGTCTTATATACAGGTCTTATATACAGGTATATACAGGTCTTATATACAGGTCTTATATACAGGTCTTATATACAGGTCTTATATACAGGTCATAAGGTGCTTATATACAGGTCATATATACAGGTCATATATACAGGTCTTATATACAGGTCTTATATACAGGTCTTATATACAGGTCTTATATACAGGTCTTATATACAGGTCTTATATACAGGTCTTATATACAGGTCTTATATACAGGTCTTATATACAGGTCTTATATACAGGTCTTATATACAGGTCTTATATACAGGTCTTATATACAGGTCTTATATACAGGTCTTATATACAGGTCATATATACAGGTCTTATATACAGGTCATATATACAGGTCATATATACAGGTCTTATATACAGGTCTTATATACAGGTCTTATATACAGGTCATATATACAGGTCATATATACAGGTCATATATACAGGTCTTATATACAGGTCATATATACAGGTCTTATATACAGGTCTTATATACAGGTCTTATATACAGGTCATATATACAGGTCTTATATACAGGTCATATATACAGGTCATATATACAGGTCTTATATACAGGTCATATATACAGGTCTTATATACAGGTCTTATATACAGGTCTTATATACAGGTCTTATATACAGGTCATATATACAGGTCATATATACAGGTCTTATATACAGGTCTTATATACAGGTCTTATATACAGGTCATTATATACAGGTCATATATACAGGTCTTATATACAGGTCATATATACAGGTCATATATACAGGTCTTATATACAGGTCTTATATACAGGTCTTATATACAGGTCTTATATACAGGTCATATATACAGTCTTATATACAGGTCATATATACAGGTCATATATACAGGTCTTATATACAGGTCATATATACAGGTCTTATATACAGGTCTTATATACAGGTCTTATATACAGGTCTATTATACAGGTCTTATATACAGGTCTTATATACAGGGCTTATATACAGGTCATATATACAGGTCTTATATACAGGTCTTATATACAGGTCATATATACAGGTCTTATATACAGGTCTTATATACAGTCTTATATACAGGTCTTATATACAGGTCATTATATACAGGTCCTTATATACAGGCTTATATACAGGTCTTATATACAGGTCATTATATACAGGGTCTTATATACAGGTCTTATATACAGGTCTTATATACAGGTCATATATACAGGTCTTATATACAGGTCTTATATACAGGTCTTATATACAGGTCTTATATACAGGTCTTATATACAGGTCTTATATACAGGTCTTATATACAGGTCTTATATACAGGTCATATATACAGGTCTTATATACAGGTCATTATACAGGTCTATATACAGGTCTATATACAGGTCTTATATACAGGTCTTATATAACAGTCTATATACAGGTCTTATATACAGGTCTTATATACAGGTCTTATATAAGGTTTATATACAGGTCATATATACTGTCTTATATACAGGTCTATATAGTTACAGGTCTTATATACAGGTTTTATATACAGGTCTATTACAGGTCTATATACAGGTCTTAATATACAGGTCTTATATACAGGTCTATATACAGGTCTTATATACAGGTCTTATATACAGGGCTTATATACAGGTCTTATATACAGGCTTATATACAGGTCTTATATACAGGTCTTATATACAGGTCTTATATACAGGTCTTATACAGAGGCCTTATATACAGGTCTTATATTACAGGTTTATATACAGGTCTTATATACAGGTCTTATATACAGGTCTTATATACAGGTCTTATATACAGGTCTTATATACAGGTCTTATATACAGGTCTTATATACAGGTCTTATATACAGGTCTTATATACAGGTCTTATATACAGGTCTTATATACAGGTCTTATATACAGGGCTTATATACAGGTCTTATATACAGGGCTTATATACAGGTCATATATACAGGTCTTATATACAGGTCTTATATACAGGTCTTATATACAGGTCTTATATACAGGTCTTATATACAGGTCTTATATACAGGTCTTATATACAGGTCTTATATACAGGGCTTATATACAGGTCTTATATACAGGGCTTATATACAGGGCTTATATACAGGTCTTATATACAGGTCTTATATACAGGTTTAGTGCAGTTCCTTCAGTGACTTCAATGAGTGCACATACTCTGAAATGAAGTGGATTATTTCCAGGTTAAGTAGGCCTACATTTCCTCTTTAAAGGGTGACCTAATCCAATTATGGCGTGAAATCATTTCACTGACATCTTGACCCATACCTTGAAAACTTAAGCTGTAAAGCTTTAAGACTTCTGGTAATTTAAAGTACTAAAATATAGCTCTTGAAGTATAGGATTTATAAACACCTTCAGGAGGTCAGAAAAAGTGTCTTACCTTATCATAACCAAAACACTATTGCTCCATTGTTTATATTTTTCTTGTCATTGAAGACTTTATAAACCAATTGTGCATTTTTATTTTGCTCTTATGGAATGTCATTGCTTTCCCACTCTTAGCCAAATCAATATTTTACTATGATAGTGGCTGGCACTTACATCTCAAGATTGTGTCCTGCATCTTCCAAACCTCCAACAGTTAACTGGTCTGGATTGTCAGCTTCATTGAATAGTTCCAGCACTTGGACAAAACTACATTTTATGACCTTGCGTCAGAGCATTGTTGCATCACTTATGAGTGTTCTTCCTGCAATTCAGCACTTATGTCTTTGTTGTAGAACCATGTTATAAAACAATGAATGGTGCGGCCTCAGTGGTGTTCCTCACCAAGAGGTATAGTCTGGTCAGGAATCCATTACGCTGCTCCACATGAATGAAATTGACCAGAGAAGAAATGCATTTACCAACGCCAGGCATTTTCTTTAACCTTGCTGAGGCTGCATTGGGCGGGAGGTAGCCTAGCGGTTCATGTGTTGGGCTAGTAACTGGAAGGTCACGAGTTCGAATCCCACTAGGCTAATTGCCTGTATCCATTAGCCTAAATTTATATTTAAGCAATAATGCCTAAGGAGGTGTGGTATATGGCCAATATACCATGGCTAAGGGCTGTTCTTACGCACAATGCATATACCACAAACCCCTGAGATGCCTTATTGCTATTATAAACTGGTTAACAACTTAATTTGAGCAGTTAAATAAATATTTTGTCATACCCGTGGTATATGGTCTGATATACCATGGCTGTCAGCCAATCAGCATTCAGGGCTCGAACCAACCAGTTTATAATTAGGATTTTAAAGCCCCCTGAGGGATATCAATCATTGAAATTGCTCAACAGTAAAACATGGCTACCTTTCAAATGGCCTACTGTAAAGCTTTCTTTTCTGCATGGGATGAGAGAAACATTTATTGATCATTGCCATATTTTGATACATAACCAAACCATTTACATTTCCTCAGAAATAGTTCTCTATAGTGTGAAGTGTAAACTTCCAAGATGGTATGATTTCCATGGTTCTTACTTAGTTGTCTTTTTATTTCTAGACATCAATTTGAGATTTCATGAATCAAACCATTTTCCTGACAACATCAAAGGGAAGCAGTATTGTGAATGACTATTGTGATTATGGAAAAAGCACAAATATGCTGAGGGTTGTTTTGGCTCAGTGATATTATTTTCAAAGTAAAATGGGTTGTAATGTGTTTGTTTATATTAGAAACATCAGATTGATACGTGTAGTTAATATTCAGTTATTAGATTTTCATATCCTTCATTCTTATTCAAACTGGTATATGACTCAATATCGCAATTCTCACCTTGGCTAGTGATTCTCACTTCAATTCCATATCAACCGTTTGCAGCTATAGTATTACTCAACACTATCCTTAGTCACCCAGGTTGTGGCCCCACTCAATGGCTCTTTTATTGCTGCTTGCAGCTGTATCAGTAGTGGTAGTATTGGTATATCGCTCTAGCGCAGAGCTTGCACCCTATCCTGCACTTTGTATGGGCTATTTTCCATCCTCAGTGAGATAGATTATGCATGCGTATCCATCTGTACTCACAGATGCCTGTCAAATATAGATGTATAGTTCAGACTGAAGAGAGGTGCCCACACTCTACACTAGCTTCTTGAAAGTCATCTACTTGTCCCAACTGTATAAGCTGGAAAGAGTTGACTTCCACACCTTTCTGGGCTGCTTTGACAGTACAGGGACACCCCTTTTGTTTTCAGTGTCTGAAATGTCCCAAGGTCAGTCAGAGGATATCTCTTGGACACAGACTGTCACAGGCAGGCTTAGGGGACACACCTTGTACATGATGGCAAGGATTGGTGACATGGTACATTAAAAAGATTTCTCTCCGTCTTCTCAGTGTGATGTCTCAAGGTTCAGAGACCCTCCAGACTTCTCTATACCATTAGAAGCCATCCCCAGAAATGTTGTAGGATATGCTATTTCAGGTAATACAATCTGTTCAAGGTATGATACAGACGTCATGTCGTTTGGTGACAGCTAGTAATCTATAATAATTGTGTCCTTTGTTTCCTCTGGTGGCAGGCAGCCGTCTAGGGTGGTGTGTGAACTTAGCTCAGCTTGAAAGCTTGGAAGCTGGGTTTGTACTCTGATTTAGATTTGTCACTGTCACTATTAAGGATTCATATTACCAAGAGAAATGCTCTAAGCATGACGTTTGCCCTCTCTAAGATGATGATTACTTTAAAAGGACTGTGAGGGACACTTTGATATGTGACTTTGGTTTCTCCTTGAGTTAATGTTTATTTGCCAAGAGGCTTTTATGTAAAGGCCAATATAGTGTCCATGTACAATTTTATGTAATCACAGAAATCTACCCTTCCTTCAATTGGTTGTCATAATAATAGGTTGAGTCCCAGCTGTCATTCTGTCGTGACTAAAGTCAGCCTTGCCTAGCTTAGTGTGTGTGTGTGTCCTGTGTTTGTATTAGAGACACCATTGTGTTACTGCAGGAGATGCTATGCGTTTCTCACAGTGAAATCTGTCCTCAACCTGAGTCGTCAGACTGGAGTCAGATAGCCATTGCTGGCTGGTGACCTCAAAGCTTTCACTGAACAAACAGGCTTTCAAGGGCACAGATACAGTTGAAGTCGGAAGTTTACATACACCTTAGTCAAATACACTTAAAATCAGTTTTTCACAATTCCTGACATTTAATTCTAGTAAAAATTCCCTCTCTTAGGTCAGTTAGGATTACCACTTTATTTTAAGAATGTGAAATGTCAGAATAATAGCACAGAGAATTATTTATTTCAGCTTTTATTTCTTTGATCACATTCCCAGTGGGTCAGACGTTTACATACACTCAATTAGTATTTGGTAGCATTGCCTTTAAATTGTTTAACTTGGGTCAAACGTTTCGGGTAGCCTTCCACAAGCTTCCCACAATAAGTTGGATGAATTTTGGCCCATTCCTCCTGACAGAGCTGTTGTAACTGAGTCAGGTTTGTAGGCCTCCTTGCTCACACAAGCTTTGTCAGTTCTGCCCACAAAATTTCTATATGATTGAGGTCAGGGCCACTCCAATACCTTGACTTTGTTGTCCTTAAGCCATTTTGCCACGACTTTGGAAGTATGCTTGGGGTCATTGTCCATTTGGAAGACCCATTTGCGACCAAGCTTTAGCTTCCTGACTGATGTCTTGAGATGTTGCTTCAATATATCCACATAATTTCCCATCCTCATGATGCCATCTATTTTGTGAAGTGCACCAGTCCCTCCTGCAGCAAAGCACCCCCACAACATGATGCTGCCACCCCTGTGCTTCACGGTTGGGATGGTGTTTTTCGGCTTGCAAGCCTCCCCCTTTTTCCTCCAAACATAACGATGGTCATTATGGCCAAACAGTTCTATTTTTGTTTAATCCGACGAGGACATTTCTCCAAAAAGTACGATCTTTGTCTCCATGTGCAGTTTCAAACCGTAGTCTGGCTGTTTTTATGGCGGTTTTGGAGAAGTGGCTTCTTCCTTGCTGAGCGGCCTTTCAGGTTGTCGATATAGGACTCGTTTTACTGTGGATATAGATACTTTTGTACCTGTTTCCTCCAGCATCTTCACAAGGTCCTTTTGCTGTTGTTCTGGGATTAATTTGCACTTTTCGCACCAAAGTACATTCATCTCTAGGAGACAGAACACGTCTCCTTCCTGAGCGGTATGACGGCTGCGTGGTCCCATGGTGTTTATACTTGCGTACTATTGTGAATTATAAGTGAAATAATCTGTCTGTAAACAATTGTTGGAAAAATGACTTGTGTCATGCACAAAGTAGATGTCCTAACCGACTTGCCAAAACTATAGTTTGTTAACAAGAAATTTGTGGAGTGGTTGAAAAATTAGTTTTAATCACTCCGACCTAAGTGTATGTAAACTTCCGACTTCAACTGTACTCTGTCTCTCTGTCTGAACAGGTTGATCATGTTTGCTACCCCATGCACTATATTTGATCAGAAACATAGATGTTATATCATTTATATGAGAAACATGTCTCCAGCTAAAGCAATCCAAACAAAGAGAGATTTACTTATGATATTCTCTTTTCATATAGTGGTGCATATTTTTGAATTTCAATTGAATGCTACACTTAGAGAAACTATGTTATCAAGTAATCACTTGATTTCAGATGTAAAGAAAATGTAACCTACAGCTTGAGATTTACTCAGCAAAGTGGCCTCTTAGTGCCTCACTTTGATATCATAAATAAACCATTGCATTCATTTCTTATTGGGCTGAACCTCTCAACCTAATTCCCTAATGAGATTGAGCGATTTGTTTGTCTCAGTTACAAGATATATGTTCCTATCTCCACATTACATAGATTAAATATTGAGCTGGACTCCATTAGTTATATTGAGAATTCTGAAACCAGTAACCAACCCAAGCTGCTTGAACTCCTATAGGAGTGGCAGGTAGCCTAGCAGTTAGAGCGTTGCGTCATTAATCGAAAGGTTGCTCGTTGATTTGCCCTTGAGCAAGGCACTTAACCCTAATTGCTCCAGGGTCACTGTTGATAATGGCTGACCCTGGCCATGACCTCACTCTCTGAGGGTGTCTCGGGGGGGGGGAGTTGGGATATGCAAAAAACACATTTCCAATTCACACGTGTGTAATAATACATTTACATTTACATTTAAGTCATTTAGCAGACGCTCTTATCCAGAGCGACTTACAAATAATACACAGTTGTACATGTGTGAAATAGGACAAATATAAGCTCCCACCTAATTATTATTATTATTATTATACAGTATATGGGTGAATCAATGTAAGTGGTGTATATTGCTGTCCCCCCCCACCCCCAAAAAACAATTTAAAAAACAGTTAAGTGTCCAAACTTAGGACATTTATTTACACCATCATATGTTCTAGTTCTATCCAAGGCAATAACAAACATATTGTTAAATTAATTAGTTCAAAGTCAGTGTTGATACACCTATTTCTATTGAGAGGTGGCTGTCCCAATCCGTGACTCCTAAACTTCATGTTTGAAAATAAAGCAATCAGTGATTTTTTTAACACTTATTTCAATAGAACCTCTTGAGTTGATCTATTATTACACTGAAAGATACTGATCTAATTATTCGTTTTGTTTATTTTTTTAAATCTCTGAAAAATGCTGTCCCCACTTTTGATGTCACTACCGAAGCACACACTTTAAAAGACAGTAGAATGAATGTGCCTTAAGCCACAACACTACAAATATCACCAGGAGCTGGGATTGCAACCCTCTCCACTATGGCCAAATGGTGAGTAGTCGGTCTGCAAACATTTTTAGAAAATAAATGAGCAAATTGGATGAATCTTAATTAACCTCTTATGGCTAGGGGGCAGTATTTTCACGGCTGGATAAAAAACGTACCCGATTTAATCTGATTATTAGTCCTGCCCAGAAACTAGAATATGCATATAATTATTAGCTTTGGAGAGAAAACACTCCACAGTTTCTGAAACTGTTTGAATGGTGTCTGTGAGTATAACAGAACTCCTATGGCAGGCAAAAACCTGAGATGCTTCTGTTCAGGAAGTACCCTGTCAGACCTTTTATTTTCTTTGTTTGACATCTCTCCCAAAAACTAAGGATCTCTGCTGTTACGTGACACTTCCCACGTCTCCAATGAAGTCTCAGAGCCCGGGAAAAACAGGAATGACGTAATTCAAAGCCCTGGCTGAAACAAAGGAGAGCAAAAGCTAAGTGGTCACTCAGTGGACTAAGCCTTACGCTCGCGACCCGCCCCGCCCCCGGCTTTCGGTTTTTCCCTCAGTATACAGACAGACAGATTCCCGGTCGGAATATTATCGCTTTTCTACGAGATAAATTGCATAAAAATTGGTTTTAAACAGCGGTTGACATGCTTCGAAGTACGGTAATGGAATATTTAGAAATTTTTTGTCACATTCTGCGTCATGCTCGTGGCCGAGATTTAGCGTTGGGATAGTGTCTAGAACGCACAAACAAAACGTCTTGATGGAACATAAGGATGGATTATTTGGGACCAAACCTACATTTGTTATTGAAGTAGAAGTCCTGGGACTGCATTCTGACAAAGAACAAGCAAGGTAAGAACATTTTTCTTATAGGAAATGTGATTTTGGTGAAGGCTAAACTGGTTGGGTGTCTAAATAGCTAGCCCTTGATGGCTGGGCTATGTACTTAGATTATTGCAAAATGTGCTTCATCCGAAAAGCTATTTTAAAATCGGACATATCGAGTGCATAGAGGAGTTCTGTATCTATAATTCTTAAAATAATTGTTATGCTTTTTGTGAACGTTTATCGTGAGTAATTTAGTAAAATCACCGGAAGTGTTCGGTGGGAATGCTAGTTCTGAACGTCACATGCTAATGTAAAAAGCTGGTTTTTGATATAAATATGAACTTGATTGAACAGACATGCATGTATTGTATAACATAATGTCCTAGGTGTGTCATCTGATGAAGATCATAAAAGGTTAGTGCTGCATTTAGCTATGGTTTGGGTTTATGTGACATGATATGCTAGCTTGAAAAATGGGTGTCTGATTATTTCTGGCTGGGTACTCTGCTGACATAATCTAATGTTTTGCTTTCGCTGTAAAGCCTTTTTGAAATCGGACAGTGTGGTTAGATAAAGGAGAGTCTTGTCTTTAAATAGCTGTAAAATAGTCATATGTTTGAAAAATGGAAGTTTTCGGATTTTAGAGGAGTTTGTATTTCGCGCTCCGCCCATCATTGGATATTGGAGCAGACGTTCCGCTAGCGGAACGTATTTTTAAGAGGTGTCACTACCAAATATCTAATACAGTTGAAGTCTGAAGTTTACATACACCTTAGCCAAATACATTTAAACTCAGTTTTCACAATTCCTGACATTTAATCCTAGTAAAAATTCCCTTTCTTAGGTCAGTCAGGATCACCACTTTATTTTAAGAATGTGGAATGTCAGAATAATAGTAGAGAGTGATTTATTTCAGCTTTTATTTCTTTCATCACATTCCCAGTGGGTCAGAAGTTTACATACACTCAATTAGTATTTGGTAGCATTGCCTTTAAATTGTTTAACTTGGGTCAAACATTTCGGGTAGCCTTCCACAAGCTTCCCACAATAAGTTGGGTGAATTTTGGCCCATTCCGAATCAGGTTTGTAGGCCTCCTTGCTCGCACACGCTTTTTCAGTTCTGCCCACAAACGTTCTATAGGAAAAAATTGAGGTCAGGGTTTTGTGATGGCCACTCCAATACCTTGACTTTGTTGTCCTTAAGCCATTTTGCCACAACTTTGAAAGTATGCTTGGGGTCATTGTCCATTTGGAAGACCCATTTGCGACCAAGCTATAACTTCCCAACTGATGTCTTGAGATGATGCATCAATATATCCACATAATTTTCCATCCTCATGATGCCATCTATTTTGTGAAGTGCACCAGTCCCTCCTGCAGCAAAGCACCCCCACAACATGATGCTGCCATCCCCATGCTTCACGGTTGGGATGGTGTTCTTCGGCTTGCAAGCGTCCCCCTTTTTCCTCCAAACATAACGATGGTCATTATGGCCAAACAGTTCTATTTTTGTTTCATCAGACCAGAGGACATTTCTCCAAAAAGTACGATCTTTGTCCCCATGTGCAGTTGCAAACCGTAGTCTGGCTTTTTTTATGGCGGTTTTGGAGCAGTGGCTTCTTCCTTGCTGAGCGGCCTTTCAGGTTATGTCGATATAGGACTCGTTTTACTGTGAATATAGATACTTTTGCACCTGTTTCCTCCAGCATCTTCACAAGGTCCTTTGCTGTTGTTCTGGGATTGATTTGAACTTTTCGCACCAAAGTACGTCATCTCTAGGAGACAGAACACGTCTCCTTCCTGAGCGGTATGACGGCTGCGTGGTCCCATGGTGTTTATACTTGCTTACTATTGTTTGTACAGATGAACGTAGTTCCTTCAGGCTTTTGAAAATTGCTCCCAAGGATGAACCAGACTTCTGGAGGTCTATAATTTGTGGCAGATTTCTTTTGATTTTCCCATGATGTCAAGCAAAGAGGCACTGAGTTTGAAGGTAGGCCTTGAACTACATCCACAGGTACACCTCCAATTGACTCAAATGATGTCAATTAGCCTATCAGAAGCTTCTAAAGCAATGACATCATTTTCTGGAATTTTCCAAGCTGTTTAAAAGCACAGTCAACTTAGTGTATGTAAACTTCTGACCCACTGGAATTGTGATACAATGAAGTAATCTGTCTGTAAACTGTTGTTGGAAAAATTACTTGTGCCATGCATAAAGTAGATGTCCTAACCAACTTGCCAAAACTATAGTTTGTTAACAAGAAATTTGTGGAGTGGTTGAAAAACAAGTTTTAATGACTCCAACCTAAGGTTATGTAACTTCCGACTTCAACTGTACATCAAAAAATATGTAATGTATGATTTTAGGACTCAAATATATTTGCTGGTATGTACACTGCATTCGGAAAGTATTGAGACCCCTGGACTTTTTCCACATTTTGTTACGTTACAGCCTTATTCTAAAATTGATTTAAGCATTTTTATTTCCTCAACAATCTACACACAATACCCATTTTTTTGCAAATGTATTAAAAAAAACACACATTTACATAAGTATTCAGACCCTTTACTCAGTAATTTGTTGAAGCACCTTTGGCAGCGATTACAGCCTCAAGTCTACTTGAGTATGGCGCTACAAGCTTGGCACACCTGTATTTGGGTAGTTTCTCCCATTCTTCTCTGCAGATCCTCTTAAGCTCTGTCAGGTTGGATGGGGAGCGTCGCTGCACAGCTATTTTCAGGTCTCTCCAGAGATGTTCGATCGGGTTGAAGTCTGGGCTCTGGCTGGGACACTCAAGTACATTGAGACTTGTCCTGAAGCCACTCCAGCGTTGTCTTGGCTGTGTGCTTAGGGTTGTTGTCCTGTTGGAAGGTGAACCTTCGACCCAGTCTGAGGTCCTGAGCGCTCTGGAGCAGGTTTTCATCAAGGATCTCTCTGGACTTTGCTCTGTTCATCTTTCCCTCAATCCTGACTAGTCTCCCAGTCCCTGCCGCTGAAAAACATCCCCACAGCATGATGCTGCCACTACCATGCTTCACCGTAGGGATGGTGCCAAGTTTCCTCCAGATGTGATGCTTGGCATTCAGGCCAAAGAGTTCAATCTTGTTTCTCATGGTCTGAGAGTCCTAGTTGCCTTTTGGAAAACTCCAAGCGGGCTGCCATGTGCCTTTTACTGAGGAGTGGCTTCTGTCTGGCCACTCTACCATAAAGACCTGATTGGTAGAGTGCTGCAGAGATGGTTGTCCTTCTGGAAGATCCTCCCATCTCCACAGAGGAAGTCTGGAGCTCTGCTAGTGACCATCTGGTTCTTGCTCACCTCCCTGACCAAGGCCCTTTTCCCCCGATTGCTCAGATTGGCCGGGTGGCCAGCGCTAGGAAGAGTCTTGGTGGTTCCAAACTGTGGCCACTGTGTTCTTGGGGACTTTCAATGCTGCAGGCATTTTTTGGTACCCTTCCCCAGATCTGTGCCTCGACACAATCCTGTCTCAGAGCTCTACAACAATTCTTTCGACCACATGGCTTGGTTTTTGCGCTGACATGCACTGTTAACTGTGGAACCTTATAGACAGGTGTGTGCCTTTCCGAATCATGTCCAATCAATTGAATTTACCACAGGTGGACTCCAATCAAGTTGTAGAAGCATTTCAGGGATGATCAATAAAAACAGAATGCACCTGAGCTCAATTTCGAGTCTCATAGCAAAGGGTCTGAATATTTATGTAAGTAAGGTATTTGTTTTATATTTGATAATTTATAAAAAACAGTTTTTGCTTTGTCATTGAGGGATTGTGTGTAGATTGATGACAAAAAAAGAATTTAATCAATTTTAGAATAAAGCTGTAACGTAACAAAATGTAGAAAAAGTCAAGGGGTCTGAATACTTTCCGAATGCACTGTACATCTGTCCAAATTAAAGATCACCATCGCCAGCAGTGGGGCTCCAACCATCCAACAGCTCAAACATTGACATCTATTTGGCCAAAACATATTGACATCTATAATGTGCTATACTGTACTGTACCCTACGGTATTCTACTGTACTGTAGTGTGCTATACTGTACTGTACTCTACTGTACCCTACTCTACGGTATTCTGTGCTTTACTATACTGTAACCTACTGTACTGTAGTGTGCTATACTGTACTGCACCCTACTCTACGGTATTCTACTGTAGTGTGCTATACTGTACTCTACTGTACCCTACTACGGTATTCTGTGCTTTACTATACTGTAACCTACTCTACTGTACTGTGCTTTACTATACTCTAACCTACTCTACTGTACTGTGCTTTACTATACTGTACTGTGCTTTACTATACTGTAACCTTCTCTACTGTACTGTGCTTTACTATACTGTAACCTACTCTACTGTGCTTTACTATACTGTAACCTACTCTACTGTGCTTTACTCTACTGTAACCTACTCTAATGTACTGTGCTTTACTATACTGTACTGTGCTTTACTATACTGTAACCTTCTCTACTGTACTGTACTTTACTATACTGTAACCTACTGTACTGTGCTTTACTATACTGTAACCTACTCTACTGTGCTTTACTATACTGTAACCTACTGTACTGTGCTTTACTATACTGTAACCTACTGTACTGTGCTTTACTATACTGTAACCTACTCTACAGTATTCTGTGCTTTACTATACTGTAACCTACTCTACTGTACTGCACTATACTGTAACCTACTGTACTATACTGTAACCTATTCTACTGTACTGTACTATACTGTAACCTACTGTACTGTGCTTTACTATACTGTAACCTACTCTACTGTGCTTTACTATACTGTAACCTACTCTACTCTACTGTACTGTGCTTTACTATACTGTAACCTACTCTACTGTACTGTGCTTTACTATACTGTAACCTACTCTACTGTACTGTGCTTTACTATACTGTAACCTACTCTACTGTGCTTTACTATACTGTAACCTACTCTACTGTACTGTGCTTTACTATACTGTAACCTACTCTACTGTACTGTGCTTTACTATACTGTAACCTACTCTATTGTGCTTTACTATACTGTAACCTACTCTACTGTACTGTACTATACTGTAACCTACTGTACTGTACTATACTGTAACCTACTCTACTGTACTGTACTATACTGTAACCTACTGTACGGTAGTGTAGTGTGCTCCACTACATTGTGCTCTAATTTATTGTACTCATACTGTACTGTACTGTAAACTACTGTACTGTGCCCTACTTTACTCTACTTGAGTTTCTTACAATTGAAGAAAGGGCCCATGGACTCTATCTAGTGGTCTTGATCTTGAGACCACTCAAGACCACATAAATTCAGTCTTTAACTTGTTATGGTCTCAACTCACTGGGCCTGGATCTTGGGACCAATGTCCTGGTATAAATCTTGGCTCCTGGATATGAACTTACTCCTTGGTTTACAAAGGAACAGAAAGGAATTATATAAACCAATAATTTTGATTCCACCTCCAAATCGATCCCGCTCCAAGGTACAGGCCTCAGTGTAACACTCATTCCTTCGAAGATAAACGCGAATCCGACCATCACCCCTAGTGAGACAAAACCGTGACTCGTCAATGAAGAGCAATTTTTGCTAGTCCTGTCTGGTCCAGCGACGGTGGGTTTGTGCCCATAGGCGACATTGTTGCCAGTGATGTCTGGTGAGGACCTGCGTTACAACAGGCCTACAAGCCCTCAGTCCTGCCTCTCTTCGTCTATTGCAGACAGTTTGAGCACTGATGGAGGGATTGTGCGTTCCTGATGTAACTCGGGTAGTTGTTGTTGCCATCCTGTACCTGTCCCGCAGGTGTGATGTTCGGATGTACCGATCCTGTGCAGGTGTTGTTACACGTGGTCTGCCACTGTGAGGATGATCAGCTGTCCGTCCTGTCCCTCTGTAGCTCTGTCTTAGGCGTCTCACAGTACGGACATTGCAATTTATTGCCCTGGCCACATCTGCAGATTCACGCAGATGAGCAGGGACCCTGGGCATCTTTCTTTTGGTGTTTTTCAGAGTCAGTAGAAAGGCCTCTTCAGTGTCCAAGGTTTTCATAACTGTGACCTTAATTGCCAACCGTCTAAGCTGTTAGTGTCTTAATGACCGTTCCACAGGTGCATGTTCATTAATTGTTTATGGTTCATTGAACAAGCATGGGAAACAGCGTTTAAACTCTTTACAATGAAGATCTGTGAAGTTATTTGGATGTTTAAGAATTATCTTTGAAAGACAGGGTCCTGAAAAAGGGCCGTTTCTTTTTTTGCTGAGTTTAGCTAGCTAATAAGCTTGTGTATGCAGAGCGGCACCAGAATTAAAATAAAAGCATGTCTTACCTTTTAGTAGCTAATAAATCCAATATGAAATGTGGTGTTTATAGTATCCTTAACTAGCATTGAAAGGTTAATCCATTCTTGTCTAATAAAAAATCTTTCCCCCTAATTTCTGAATCACGCTTGTAACATCAGTACGCTACTAGACTATGCTTTGGAGGGGAGGGGTGGGTTGCCTACACACACAGGCAAAGATTTTCAGCTGGCAGGTAGGCAGACACAAGAATACGTTTCTGCGTGACAGAGTGAGGGCTTTGCCTTGGCACTTTGTTGCATTTTTTGTGGGACTGGAAAAAAATGCCTGGGACATAAAGTAACGTTATTAACCAGTTCCCATGCTTTTAAAATAATGGTTCTGTTCCGGAAGAGTATATATAACTTTCGTTCGTGGTTCTGATTCTGTTCCTCTAAAAATGTAGTTATTTTCTGGTTTTCGGTTCTGTTCCCTAAACTGGTTCCAGCCCCTATTTTAAAGTATTACATTTTCTTATTCTTCATTGGCTGATTTCTCTTCATAGGAATCCCCACCGAGTTGACTACTTTAAAATGGTGTAAGCTCTCAATGGCATTGTCTATGCTAACACTTGTTATATATCCATGATGAGTCCTCTACCAATCTCTAGGACTCTGATAACAGGCACAAGTCTGAAATAAAGTAATTTTTGCATAAATTGCCGAAATGCCACATGCATCCACTTATATCATTGCATTCGTAACAACCTAACCATTTCAAAACGTATATTAAATCAGATAAGCATCACGTAGCAAATAAGTAATTATATTTTTTGTTAACCAAATTTGACCCTCATTGACCTCCATACAAAATTATGGGAGGAGTAAAACCTCTCACTTTGCCTCTTCCTCTCTGACCACAGGCAACCTACTTTGTAGAAGACAATGCTCTCTGATCATTGATCACTTCCAACCCCTAGGAATCCCCACCCAGTTGACTACTTTTAAATGGTGGAAGCCCTCAATGGCTAGATACCCCTATTTATCTCAATGATTGACACTTGATACTGAGACGCCTGTTATTTTGCCCAAATAAAGATAGGTAAAGTGTTAATTTAAACATCTAACAACATAATTAATGAGTTGCATAAGTCATTCAATGAATTAACAAGTTTCAGATTCATACAATCAACATTGAACATTTTACAGAGAACAATAGAGATTAGATTTCTCTAACTTCCAATTTAAAGGTTTTGAAAATCTGGTTAAAAAGCATGTTTTTACTATTTTGTTAATTTGGTATCCAAATAAAATGTCTAAAATTAATCTGTAAACAATCGCTTTATCCCTTTATAGCAACCTTTTACTATTACATTTAGTGGGGTGGTAAGGTACAGGTAAATATTTCAAATATGCAATACAACAAAGTGTAAGTTATATACTGAATACATTATGTCTACCTGACATACTGTATGTTGGAAGACCTGTACTGAAGGTTTGGGAGAAATAGGATACCAATGTGCATTGTATTCCAACCCGCAAATTACACCACTTCTATAGGAAAGAAGACTGACTGAGGAATGGGATGACCTCAGGGTCTCCTTAATGGTGTCGTCTGGGCAAAAATGTCAGCACAGTGGCACAGGCTCACCGCGGCCGGCACGGGTGAAACGTTCCCATGATGAGCAGAGGAACGCTCCCTTAATGATTAAACACTATTTGTATCCATCAGATGACAAGTCATCCGTCTGAGAGCAGCCACTGGACCATGGCAGGAGGCTGTATTTAAAGAGTGATTGGCCTTGGTTAGAATCAGTCACTCTGGCTCTCTGTTTCCAACCACCATTGTACATTGCATGGGCTCGGCTTGTAGAACACCATGTGTAGCGACACCGCTCTTTCTCTCTGTTATACAATGTGTGTGTGTGTGTGTGTGTGTGTGTGTGTGTGTGTGTGTGTGGTCCACTGGTCCATGTGGGTGGAATGACTCTTAGCCCTGCAGGATTTGAGCTGAGTGACCTGAGAGTTTGTTTGGCTCATCAACGGGGCTTTTTCTATTCCTCTGGCCCTTCTCTGGTATGCTCTTTATTGGGCCATGGATCATAGGACAGACTATTGTTGTAGCATTGAGGGTCTTTTAAACTTCGTAAGCCATAAACCCCTTCAATCTAGTTTATTCTAGCAGGATATAACCTGGACAAGTTATCAATTATGTGCATATGATATACTGTAGAAAGAGACATGACTGCTGTCCCTTATGCCACATACATAATTCCAGGTTATCAGCTGCAGATGTAAGTTACACCCCCCCCCCCCCCCCCCCCCCCCCATAACTAGTGCTTCTGCTACTGGCATGGAATATTTAATGCTGAGAGGTAAAGAGCTCAAGTATTGTATTTCAGGTCCTCCATTACCATAATTGCTTTTACCAACCAAGTAGGCTTTCCTTACGTAACCGAGTTTTAAATGTTTAATTACATTGTTTTAAAGCAACAAACTTTCAAAACACTTTTGTCACATGAAGTTGTTGCCATTATTATTTATTAAAATGAGAGCTTTTTGTGCTGTGTGCAGACGATATTGTGTTTGAGCTGTTTTGATGGCTTAGGTCTGTGAGTAAGATAGCGTCTGTCACAACACAGTGGAGTAACAGCTTGCGTTTCCATGTCTAAATGACATTCCCTTGGAACGGCTTAACAAGCAGGGCTGTACCAACAGAGAACCTGGTTAGTGTTACAGCGTCCCTCAGCCTCAGAGTCTGACCGATGTCAGCGCTCTCAAGGAGCTAGATGTTGTTACGTATGGGCAAAAGGCTCTTTAGTTGTGTGCTTTAAAATGATCGTTGTGGGGGAACCTTTAAATGTGTTGCTTTGATGAATGAATTGGGTAGAGATGTTGCGTGGGAGTGTTTTGTACACGTAACCGCTTGGAATTTCCTGTAGCTGTCGGTGGGTAGCTGTCTGTGGGAAGCGTTTGGCCTGCAGGTTAGCTTTAATGAGAGTGTGAAATTTGCCCGGATGTTCAAGTGGAATGTTCTTTGTGTGGCAATGTGGTGTAGGTGGCTGTAGTGTCAGTGTGCCTGTGGGATTGGAGGGCTGTAGTATGTGCAGTGCACACGCGTGTGTGTGTCTGGTGTGGGTGGAACTATAGCGCAAATTCCTGGAGGTGTACATTTGTTATTTTCAGGGTGTCCTTGAGCTAAAGATGTGGAATAAAAGCTTTCTTTGGCAGTGGGAAATATATATATATATATATATATATATATATATATATATATATATATATATAGATAGATAGATAGATAGATAGATAGATAGATAGATAGATAGATAGATAGATAGATAGATAGATAGATAGATAGATAGATAGATAGATAGATAGATAGATAGATAGATAGATAGATAGTTGAATGATTCAAGATTTTGTCATGTATTTATTATCTCTAAATACATCGCATTGATCCCATTTACGCTTCCAGGAATGGGACAGTACTTTTTTCCACCATCAAGGATCCTGGAGTTATACTAAATGGGGTGTAATTGGCAGGATGTCAAGTCATAATGTGCGACTTCACTTATTTATCTCCCAAGTTTTTGTGTTCATCGGGAAATCTGAATTATTAAACATTGTGATGTTTTTGACTGATCTGCTAACACATTTGGCTGACGTGATGGATTTCAGACTTCTTCTGTTTTTGTTTGATATTAATTCATCCTGAATTTAGAATGTTCTTTAATTCTTATTTAGTGGTTCAGATCACTAATGTGTTGCATAGAGAGGAGCCATGGGAAGCACATCCTTTACAGGACCAATTACAGATACTCAAACAGAACCAGGAAGAAAACACTGTTTGAAAAGTCAGAACAAAGATCAAAAACATATTTGCATAATGTTATTCCCCACACACCGGAGGGCCAGATGTCTCTACGCAGCACCATTCATTTAATCACAAAGCATCATATGATGGCTTCAGTTAAAATGTGGTTTGTCATTTGTTGTATTTTCCTTTATATTGAATGGCATATAGTCACGATGGATATACGCTAGTGAAAGAAAGCTCTCTGAAATTTGCTGACGGCAACGTTTTGTGAAATATCTCCCGCCAGTTGTGACGGCCCCATACACAACCCAAAGATCAAGGTGATTGAGTGCAGGGAGGGAGCGGCTGAGTGCATATTTTGACGATCGGCATTGCGTGTCAGAGAGGGGAATAATTTGACAACTGTAGAGAAGAACAGTAGAGAGGCTCCATTGCATTTAGTCCATCTGCAGAGAAGTATTTAAAAGGATGAGGGGAAGAAGGGAACGCCATACCCAGAGACAGAGGGTAGTAGTAGTTTATCTAGATCACAAACACGAATGACACCGAGGGGTAGGTGGATCTGCTGGTATGGGGCAATAAGGTCATTAGTTCAGGGTAGATGGAAGCATTGAATCTTGGGACTGTTTTTTGAAAATTATTTTTATTTATTTAACTAGGCACGTCAGTTAAGAACAAATTCTGGGATTAAAATATAGGACAAAACACACATCATGACAAGAGAGACAACACTACATAAAGAGAGACCTAACACAACAACATAGCATGGTAGCAACACAACATGGCAGCAGCACAACATGGTAGCAGCACAAACCATGGTACAAACATTATTGGGCACAGACAACAGCACAAAGGGCAAGAAGGTAGAGACAACAATACATCACACAGGGCAGCCACAACTGTCAGTAAGCGCATCCATGATTAAGTCTTTGAATGAAGAGATGGAGATAAAACTGTCCAGTTTAAGTGTTTTTGCAGCTCGTTCCAGTCGCTAGCTGCAGCAAACTGAAAAGAGGAGCGACCCAGGGATGTGTGTGCTTTGGGGACCTTTAACAGAATGTGACTGGCAGAACGGGTGTTGTATGTGGAGGATGAGGGCTGCAGTAGGTATCTCAGATAGGGGGGAGTGAGGCCAAAGAGGGTTTTATAAATAAGCATCAACCAGTGGGTCTTGTGACGGGTATACAGAAATGAACAGTTTACAGAGGAGTATAGAGTGCAGTGATGTGTCCTATAAGGAGCATTGGTGGCAAATCTGATGGCCGAATGGTAAAGAACATCTAGCCGCTCGAGAGCACCCTTACCTGCCGATCTATAAATTACATCTCCGTAATCTAGCATGGTGGAGAGCTTTAGATTGGAGTGAGAGAGAGGAAGGGTGTGTAAGAGGAGAAAAGTGGGAAAGGATGAGATGGAGAGGGGGTACAGCATGCATGAGTGAGTGTGTAAGAGTTGGGATAGAGGAGAATCATTAAAGGTGTTGGATATCATAAGGTGAATGCACCAATTTGTAAGTCGCTCTGGATAAGAGCGTCTGCTAAATGACTTAAATGTAATGTAAATGTGTTGAAATCCGTCCACATCGAAGCCCCCAGTAGAGTGGCCTATCTTCTGCTCTGTGGCCAGGCAATACAAGACCTATACTAATGTGGGAGGTGGCAGATGTTCTCATCAGTCTAATGCGTTGGAATCGGAAATGATAGCCACATGCAGGAGGTCCCATAGACTTCTGTGACAGATGTTGTGAAGAGTGTAGCGAACGCTGACAGTTAATAATTGGAATCACTGAATGCCAATCAGCCATGACATAAACTTGAGTTATTGAATTTCCAAAGACTGAGTGTGGTAGTAAAGTTTATGGTTTTGATCAATTTAGTCTGATGCCACCATGATTAAAATGAAAGGCTGCATCTAACCAGAGCTTGTTCAGTAACCTCTGTCAGCTTCCCTCTCCCCCTCCATCCATGTTGTTATTCAGTTATTCATGGTGGACAATGCAGCAGATGACTGGAGGATAGCCATGACCTACGAGCGCATCTTCTTCATCTGCCTGGAGATCCTGGTGTGCGCCATCCACCCCATCCCAGGGAACTACACCTTCACCTGGACAGCGCGCCTGGCCTTCTCCTACACACCGTCCAAGACGGACGCGGACGTGGACATCATCCTGTCCATCCCCATGTTCTTGCGGCTGTATCTCATCGCCCGCGTCATGCTGCTCCACAGCAAGCTCTTCACAGACGCCTCGTCCCGCAGCATCGGGGCGCTCAACAAGATCAACTTCAACACACGCTTCGTCATGAAGACCCTGATGACCATCTGCCCTGGCACCGTGTTGCTGGTCTTTACCATCTCGTTGTGGATCATCGCTGCGTGGACCGTGAGGGCCTGCGAGAGGTCTGGACCCGCTGCCCTATCACAGTCACGCTATGCTGCACAAAACACTGCATGAACCATAAATAAGGCTTCATGGTTTGCTGGGGAAACAGGCGTTAACTCGTTATGCGTCATACTTTAGGCTTCCATCCAGATGTAGTGCTCCCTCCACACATTCCCAGCAATACCACCATTTTGCTTTTAATTCTGATTCTCTGCATGGAAATGTCAAGGGATAGACAATCATGGCCTATAGTTTAGGTCTTGTTAGAAGATATGAGAATCTGTTTACACCTTATTTATATTGCACATAAATTAGGCACAGATGCTTCTATAATGTATAAGACGTTTAAGTATTTGGCAAGCTGACTCCAGTCTGACACTTATCTGGAACCTTCCATTTCAGATACCATGACAACATGGACATAACCAGCAACTTTCTAGGAGCCATGTGGTTGATCTCAATCACTTTTCTAACCATTGGATATGGGGACATGGTCCCCAACACTTACTGTGGAAAAGGAGTCTGTCTCCTCACTGGTATTATGGTGAGCCCTACTGCAGAAATGACATTACATTCTCATGCCACAGCTGCGCTCTCTTTTGCAGTGCTGCTGATGAGGTTATATCTTTAAATCCAGCCCTTATGTGTCGTATGACTTTTTTAAACCTGCCAATATTTATTTTTTAAATCTGTGGTGGGGTGGCAGTGCGGATACATTCATATTCAGAGGATGTCAGAATCTGTGATTTCCTTTTTGTTTATTGCATCATTTCCTATTATTCCAATAAGGTAAAAAAAGAAATGGAACTGACTAAATACAGGCAACATGTAACAGTCTGTTTGTTGTTCCTGCCAGGGAGCTGGCTGCACAGCCTTGGTGGTGGCTGTGGTTGCAAAGAAACTGGAGTTAACCAAAGCTGAAAAACATGTTCATAATTTTATGATGGACACCCAGCTGACAAAAAGAGTAAGTAAATACTTCACTTGCATGTCGTTTTAAGTGTAAACATTTGAAAGAATAATCTCAGCTGTCCCGTTTCTCCATTGTGTTCTATTTCAGGAAGACCAAGCATGGTTGAACATGAGTACAGTATGTTTTCCATTACATGAGTAGTATTTTGTTTACCGTGAACAGTGTTTCTAACCATGCTCTTTGTGTGCCAGGTGAAAAACACAGCTGCAAATGTACTGAGGGAGACGTGGCTCATCTACAAGAACACCAAACTGGTCAGGAAGATGGACCACGCCAGAGTCAGGAAGCACCAGAGGAAATTCCTCCAAGCCATTCATCAGTAGGTACCCTGCCTGAAACGCTGCTGGCAGTGTGGTAAATACTTATTACACACTGGTATCTGCAGTCCCATACTTTGTCTTACATACAGTATCATAGATAATAATACAAACCTGAGATCTGAATTGTTTGACACCTGTAGCCCAAATCTGTATTTACAATGTGGAATGTTGACCTTTTTTCTGTTGTTGTTTCTCATTTCACTCCATTGTTTTGTAATGTTGATAAGTTGGAATGGAGTCGGGAAGTATTTAGTCCCAAAACATGTCAGTAGTGCCCTAACAGCTCTTGAGAAGGAATGAATTATAGTAGCAGTCATGCTAGCTATATTAGTATTCACAAGAATGTCTAGAAACCAACCCTCATAGGTCAATTATTTAACATCCAAGTTGACTTGGTAGTAAGAGAATTCTGATACTAACTGTTAAATTCTATATTATAATATAGTGGTGTCATGGTGGTGTTACTAGCTAAAATTGTGGTTGGAATTGCAAAGTAGTCATTCAATCTTTTTATTGAAAGAAATTTACTTATTAGATCAGAAGAATGTAAGAGGACTGGGAGCTCTTTCTCAATTGCAGATAACTTATCTGCATTTAATTACTGGTTGTGCAATCCAATATCTTCAAAACAACTCTAAACCATTTTAACCACAACCTAAACTAAACTCTTGGGACCATCTTCATTCTCCTGCCTTCTCAGTGATGACAGGAAAACGTCTCTCTGCCCACCCCCTATCTCATCCTGCATCACCATGATGTAAGGACCTGCCAGTTCTATTGCATGTCAACATGACTGTTGTGTATCTAAGATCGGAGTCAGATGTCATGCTGATCTCTGGGCCTACACATCCGTGTGGTTCCTTTAGTCCTGTATGATCAGTCAGTTACCTGTCAGGTAGGCTCTTAGACAGTCTCTGCTCTCTATCTCCAAAACCCTATTGATGTTAATGTTCTCTCTTTTGACAAACCTAAGCCTACTTCTGCCACTGTATTTCCCACCTTTTAACTAAGAGACTGACTATCATATGAAACTCAATGAGATATTTCTTCTTTTTGAGATCAGCTTTGGTTGAAATTATTATTATGATTAGGGTCAGATTATATTCATATGCTATAGTGAAACTGTTCTTTGTTTTGATATATTTTTCTGTGTTGTATGTTTTATCTGTGTTAACTGAACTATGTGGTCTCCTGTGTGCAGCTTTTAATTTGCTCATGATTATTTTTTATATGCATCGTATACAATGACGACATTCAAATATTTGATTCTTGAAAGGGAGTAGTGGCTTCTGCAACCCCCATCCAAAATGTGGCTGTTTTATAGGCTTCTGTCATAGTTGCTTGGGCAGGGTTAGTATGTCCTCGGGCTATTTGTGGTAATGACAGCATATCATGTCGACCTCCTCTTCTCTAGGACGAGCAAATAATAGGAAACCCTCAGAGTTTAGGCAGAATCTGCACAGGACCAGATTCAGCTGTAAAACACCACTTCCACTACTTTGTTCAAGGGCATGTCCATCTCCCCTTTTGTACAGGCTCAGTAAGCCGTATGAAGAGGGAGTGGGTCTTAGCAGAGAAGTTGGGGTTCAGAGAGCACCTCCTGGTGTGTGTTAAGTCAAGTGATGCCTGTGGCCTCAGCTGCAGGGTTCAGCTCCAAGCGTGGGTTGCCTGGGTGGATGTACTCACACCGTGTGTTGGGATAAGTCAGTGGCCACATACAGGGTCTCCCTGGGAGCACGCTCATCCCTCAAGTGGAGGGCTGGAGAGGGGTCAGTGACCTGTCTTGAGGCAATTGCGGTGGAAAAAGTAAGAATAGTTCCTATGCCTGAGCTGGATCAATCACCCTGTAAGATCCTCCACCAATGTAGGGGACAGATCTGAGGGAGGAGGTCACTTTGTTCTTCTGAAGTGAGGCTTTTTCAAATGGTGTGATCCTGGGGAAAACCTAGGTAAATGTTAGCTAGAGAACTTGTCAGCCTGCCACGGCTGCCTGTCTGGTCATTGGTTCTCTCAGTGAGGCTGGTCTTACATACAGTACTGCATGCCTGATAAGCTTGGCCGGCTGGAGGGGAGGATTAGGACAGGACCTCAGGGAGTAGCTACCAGGGGCCGGACCAGAATAATGTGACAGGAAAATAAACCCGATGATTCCATCTGTGATGGCCTGAGGTGAGGCATAGCTATGAGGTGTTGCTGATGGTGATAGTGATGATGGTATTAAGTTGATGTTAGTGTTATGATTTTTATGTGCTGTTGTTATTTAAAATGGCAGCAGTGGGATTGGGGTTGTAGTACCCAGGCCTGAGAAGGAGACTGATCCTTCCATCTGGACACATTTATCTGATGTTGTAATAATTATTTTGTCTCTTTTATGTTTCCTTTTTTTCCTGTTTGTGTCGACACAATGCAATAGAGCTCGAAAGTAAGTCTTCACCTAACATATAGCTACAGATATGGTGTGTGCATGCAAATGAGAGCTTGTCTTTTTGACTCAATGATGTGACTAAAAATTTCACTCCCTCATTTGATAAGTGAAATTCATACCACAGCTACATATTTTGATTTCCCATCCAGCAATGACTGATTAGATAATGTCACATAATGTACATCTGTCTGTAACGCTATATTTCAATTTATATAGCCAGTTCCAACACCGTTGTCAAGATTTTAATTTCTCTTTTAGATCATTAGCTGAACAGCATGATGATAAGGCCAAAATAAGTGAATATGATGCACTAGCCTACAGAAACCCAGCATGGTCTCTTTAGAGAAAGCAAAGACCTCTCGATCAATTCTGCCCTACTTTTTAATCTGTCAAAGCATTACACATCTGCCAATTCAGCATCAATGCCAACCCCTTCCCTGTGCATCTCATTAATGAGAAGACACATACACTGCTAATGTTCCCATGTAACTTTCCCTTGATGAATTTCAATTATCAGTGGTGGAAGGTGTTTTTCTTTCCATTGTTGCATGAATGTGATGAGAATTTGATCTTTAATCAGAAATCCACTGATTAAACTCTAATAATCTGTGCTTTCATGAACCGAAGGATGACCACTGGTGCTTGAGGAGATGAGAAGCTTGCTGTAATAACTACAGAATAGAACATATCTTTCCAGGTTAATGCTTACTCCCCCATCAATCTGCCTTAGCTACATTAACCAGGGCTAGGGGTCATCTTTCGGCTTGTGAAACCATTGTGACGCCTGTAACATTTGCATTTCCTCCATTTTTCTCTTGGATGACTGGTAGCAATAAAGACAGTGGCCATTATGACTACCAGCAGAATTCACCGATTTTAGGAAGACGCATCTGACATGCATAGCTGCACTGAGCTATCCACACTCATTAGTCTAGCGTAATGGCTCGTAACACCCTTAGTGGTGTGATGCATTTGCCGACAACTAGCATGATGCATGTACACAACCAGATGTCTTCCAATATGTTGGAGAAGATGAGAGGATTTTTTCGCAGGCACACAGTTCGTCCTCTTTATAATGGCATCACCCTTGCACTCTTAGAGGCAGGGAGGAAGGTTGGGGTACAGGAGGAAGAGATGGAGGCAGGGAGGAAGGTTGGGGTACAGGAGGAAGAGATGGAGGCAGGGAGGAAGGTTGGGGTACAGGAGGAAGAGATGGAGGCAGAGAGGAAGGTTGGGGTACAGGAGGAAGAGATGGAGGCAGGGAGGAAGGTTGGGGTACAGGAGGAAGAGTTGGAGGCAGGGAGGAAGGTTGGGGTACAGGAGGAAGAGATGGAGGCAGGGAGGAAGGTTGGGGTACAGGAGGAAGAGATGGAGGCAGGGAGGAAGGTTGGGGTACAGGAGGAAGAGATGGAGGCAGGGAGGAAGGTTGGGGTACAGGTGTAAGAGATGGAGGAATGTTGGGGTACAGGAGGAAGAGATGGAGGAAGGTTGGGGTACAGGAGGAAGAGATGGAGGCAGGGAGGAAGGCTGTGGTACAGGAGGAAAAGATGGAGGCAGGGAGGAAGGTTGTGGTACAGGAGGAAGCGGGACAGGAAGCAGCATGTGTCCGTTAGCTTGGTGACTCAGTGGGGGTGTGAAACAGGGACACAACCTTAGAGGCAAAGGTCGGGGTAAGCCTCCAAGATCTCCTCCTGCTTTAGAGACTCTGTGCTGTAACTGACACAGTGTGAGACTCACTCTCCTCCTCAGCACAAATCCCAGTAGTAAGACAGGCAGGGCAGGGCAGAGTCAGGCAGCAGAACGGCCTGCCCATTACACTGAAGACTAATTAGCATCAGTCTTCCTACAGCGAGGTAAACAGGTCAAGACAAAGATAGCAACCGCAAAAAAATATATGGTGCAGCACAGTTGATATTGCCTTAAAGGGGCCATCTGTGATTGCTACATCCATTTTTTTTACTTTTAAATGAATAAAATATTCCCATTGATTCTTGAAGAACATCAACTAATCCCATGAGGCATTAATAAGTTAACTGTCGTACCCCATTAGAACCCAAAATATAAGCTTGTTTTACTACAGATTTGCTCCATGTCATTTCAGCAAGCCATGATACCCACCATCTCAGATTGTTCTTGAAGTCGTTTCTGTAGTTAGAACGAGGTCAGATTAGCATTCCTGAAACATTATTTTGTTTACATTTTATTTGATTGCAGAGCAATTAAACAAATTGATTGCACCCAAATTGGCCATTTAATGTATAGGATTCAGAGTGGCGAAGCGGTCTAAGGCACTGCATCGAATCCAGGCTGTATCACATCCGGACGTGATTGGGAGTGCCATAGGGCGGCGCACAATTGGCCCAGCGTCCTCTAGGTTTGGCCGGAGTAGGCCGTCATTGTAAATAAGAATTTGTTCTTAACTGACTTGCCTTGTTAAATAAAGGTTAAATAAAAAAAAATAGCATTTTCAATAATAATAGTACGCAACATCCGATTTGGACCTAACTTCTACCAATGAGTAAGACATGAGGAATCCCCCCAAAATGCCAAAAGCCACCCATTGACCCCCCCACACCAATCCCACTCCAATGACCAGTGTACAGTATCAGTTTTCTATGATTGACAAGTAGTATCATGCTGCAGCATGGAGTATTGCTTCTCCATACTATGTAATGTATTCATTGTGAATCTGGTCATGTTTTTCTCCTCTGTTCAGAGAAATTAGTTATTAAAGTCACTTGCATCATTTCACATAAAGTAGTATGAAAGTATAGGGATTTGACCACTAGATGCTGTGGTTCCTGCTATCCCACCACACCCTTTTATCCATGTTTTTGTCCCCTTTTCAGAGAAATTAGTAATTGAAGTTGCAAATGTTGGTCCAAATGTTGGGTACTATAGTTATTGAATGGCCAATTGGGATGAAAATAATTAGCTTTTTTAAGAGATTAAATTATATTTCAACAAGACAATCTTTCAGGAATGCTAATCGTATCTGTTACTAACTACAGAAATTATTTCAGAACAAGTTGGTGAGTTGGTGGATGTGGAAATCCTCTTTCTTGTGCTTTGAGGTAGAACGACCCAACATTGTTTACAAACAATGTAATTAAAGCCAACTCTGTATAGCCTCAAAACTATAATTTTGATATCATGGATGGTCAGTCCTTGAATCCATAGCGCTGTCTATGAATTAGAGTGGTTACATTTCTCCAACCCCATCCCTCAGCTTTTGAAACAGTGGAGGGGTCACACTTTGTTATTGTTTGAACAGCAGATTCTTCCTCTAAAGAATTCAAAGGGGTATTGAAAAGCTTAGCATAGCCGTTTTCCCCCTGATGAATAGCAAAGTAAATAAGAAACTATTGAAAATTCAGGACCGCACAGGAGCATTGAATCACAGAAGGACATAGAATATTGAGTATGAGGGGGCAGGATGCTTTTATATTCTGACCCCAGCTTCCTGCCTGCCTTGTTCATCAACACCATTTGACAGCTTTTGGTCATCCAACCATGAAATTGAGAATTCTGACAAGTCTAACATCTCAGCTGCACAAACGTTTTAATGCTGATGTCTTTCACACTTTAGTACATTTTTTATTTTCAATTTGCCAGATTACTTGAACAATAAAAGTGCTGTTTTTGCAATAACATTGGCTACTTGTTTAAGAATGTGCTTCTTCTGGACCATACGGCTACCCCGTCACTAGCTGCTGAGGCATTGTCTTTTGCCTGTAGGATCCTTCAGTGGCTCTTGTAGTTGGTTTAACCTGTCATCTAGCTCCACACATCTTTGCCTGTGAACTGGAATGACTAACAATGATGCACCATTGCATGAGAATAGATTAATCTAGCAGTCACTACAGACCCCTCATATTCTTCCCCTTGATCTACTGTGCTGTACACCATCAAATTCACACAGTCCAATTAGACCCGCTAACTCAAAAGCCTATCTCATCAGCTAGTCTGAGAGCATTGGGTTTTATCTGAAAGAGAAAGCTGACCACAAGGGCTATGTTACAGTCCTACCTCCAGCTCGCACTGTGTGTTGATCATTCTGATTTAGCATGCAGCACGGGTGGTTGCAGGAAAAAAAGCTCTCCTGTTATCTTGAAAGATCGAGTGTGGTCCTGAGTACTGCACATTTGCTGTTTGACGTGCCAGTGAGTGTGGGTGAAAATCACTTTCTTTAGTACCCTAATTAAACAGGAAATGTGAATTATTTAAGACAGCTGTATGGATTAAAGAAAGTTACTAATTTCACTCTGGCTCTTGAAGAGGGGTATCTTTTTATTTTTTTAACCAGTCTGCATCACCAACACAGAAAAGCTTCATGCCAGCTGGATGAGTTTCCCACTATGTAACAATTCAGCACATCACTGTCAGTACTCAGTAACTAAGGTGATTTTACATAATATACCAGATGGATTTTCTCTTTTATCAATAACACACTCACACAGTCCAAAGATATGCGCTGGTATACTGCATAAAGCTCAGTATTATAATCTTATTTTTTTTATCATTTAATTATATTTTACAAATGCTGTATTTGTTTTTCAACTACTTTTAATTGAAAATGAATTAATATCCCCTTTTATAGAGTTTGGCTATCATGGCACTTCAGGTGGAATTGCTCAGATTGACTTAGTTTTGATTCTCAAAATTGAAAAGCAAAGTCACTTGAACTATCTGCAGCTTTTTAGGGATTAAATCATTCACTAGAATAAAATGGAGAAACCTCCAAGTGTTTGGATTAAGCTTTTATTATTATAGTTTATATACACTGCTTTATTAATCCTATATTTCAGCAAAATCCCATTGCAAGCGATTTTATCTCCCTAGTTGAGCCCTTGTATGTTACTTTGTTGTAGAGTTCAGGGGCTGAAGATTTACTGCAGTAATAGACATTCTCCTCTCTGGCAGCTTCTATACTCTGGTCTTCACTTGCATGCAGCTCAACCAATCAAACTGTCTTAAACCAATTCCTGCATTTTCTACACACATCCTGTGCATGTCCTAGGAGTGGGTGCTCTCTATGTGTATGCCTTCTGTGTGCACAGATCTGTTAAACCCATCTTTACCAAATAGATACATTTATTGGGTTCTGGATGGTCTTCTGTTCAGATTGAGAAGTGTTAAAATGGAGCAACGCAAGCTGAATGACCAAGCAAACTCACTAGTGGACCTTGCAAAGGTAAGCTGGACTGACAAACGTCACATATTCCAGTTTATTTTGGTTGTGAAGTTTGGTTGTGCATTTGGATTGATCTCTATCTAACCCACTTTTTGATTTGAAGGATTCCATTTGATACATGTGATATCAACGCATCAGGTGAATTAGTAACACCTTTTCATATAAATAAACAAAGTCTACAGGTGTCAAATAAACAGACTTTTCCATATGAATGTTAAGAAGAACCAGTTGTGTACTGTCATTGGAAGAAAATAAGACACATTATATTTCCACTTCTTGAACTGGGTGCAGGATAGCCTGGTCCCAGATCTGTTTGAGCTCTTGCCAACTCCATTGCTGTCATTGGCATGACAACAAGGAGTTGGCATGATAGCACATTAAACAGACTGGCACTCAGGGTAGATGCATGACTGTTGTTGGTGGAAATATACAGTATCTTGGTTTCAAAGATTATAAAAACATATGCATATTATCAGGGGTGAAAAGGGGGGGGGGGAATCACTATGGGAACCCTCCAATGTAAAATCCTTGAGTTCAGGGCATGCCAAAATGATAGAGAAATTTAAAAATGCACATTTCTGCATGTCCAAAACGATCTCCCAGGGGGAACCCATTTCCCCCAGGTTCCCCTCCATTTCCAACCCTGGTTGTTAGTGGAAACCTACAATATCTTGGTTTTAAAGATTATATAAAAGGTATTCATATTATTTTATGAGATCAGGATCCCCACCCTGATAGGTAAGTAAAACTGTCATTTATATGTCATCAGTTTGTCAAATACCTTAAGGTTTGGTTTTCCAGTCTGAGATTAAGCCTAGTCCTGGATTAAAATGCATGGTCAAGGAGAATCTTGAAAGGGCTTTTTAGTCCAGGAGTTCTTAATCTGTGTCTGGGAAACCGCCCCTTGGTGGTAATTAACACATTGCTATGTTTCAGCAAATCTCTCTATGGTGTTGATCTTATGATGCACTAAACAGAAGTTGACCAACCTTAGGGATAGACCTGGCACAGAGCCAGCCTGACGCAGCAACAAATAAACATTAAGGGAAGGGAAACATGCTGTGAGTGTGATGTGATGATTCAGCCAGAAATATACAAGGGAGAAAGAGAGTTAGAGGGCTTTGACATTAAAATATCCACCACGGTCAAATCAGTTTCCTGCTACCATGAAAGACATTAGCTAGTTAATATTAGTCACCCAGGGCTGTGAAACAAGTGGCTCACGGTGAGTTAGAAAGGTGGTTGTCATTTGGGAAGATGACTCACACAGCTCATTCAGCCATCTTTAAATCAGTCATAAGTGGCTTTCGCCACCAGATGGTAGCATAGCATTAAAAATCACAGTACATGAGCTCCCTGTGGATCGATAGAGCTGTATAATGGAGCTTAAAATAACTTTGGCAGCTGCATAGCCTCTGCAAAGCTATGAGAAATCCCTCACATAGCAGTGGTTTCCCTACAGTTGTAAAAAAAAATGTACCTCTAATTGGGGCGTAACATAAAGCAGGTTATCATGAGTCAGAATATATTAATACCATAGTAGGCCTACAGTTACAGTATCAAACTCATTTTTTTAGCATTTGTCCTCATCTTGAATAAGCCTATTATTATCGAAAATGAAAATGCAGGATATTATTTTTCTTTATGATTTTCATTGTAGTTTTCTACACTTTTCTTTTTACTGAGTTTGGAGCCATTATAATTTTAGCTACTTGTGGTATTGGGTTTCAGTAACAGTTTAGTACATCAAAGGAGGATGTTAAGTACATTTAGTTTTAGTACATCAAAGGCCTATGTATACCCACAGGTCATTTCCTGCACCCAGAGTCGGCTTAATCAGAGTCTGAAATCAGCCCACAATGCACAGTCGTGTATGCTTACACAAGCGTTTTTGTGCCTTAACTGAATATACTTATAGTCCCAGTCTACTCTTGACAGAGTTCTGGTCTTATTTTATTAGTGCTGTATTATAAAGATTTAATTAATTTGCAGTTGAATTTTTCATGATTAACTGAGGCAAACTCGAGTCAGTTCATCTATGTGTCTATCCAAAATTCACTTGTTACCTCCAGAAAATCTCAAATTTAGGCAGTTCTTTATCTCATAATTTTGCTATTGCCTCAAGGTTCCATCCTTATTTTCATAAAGTTCCGAGATAAATTTAAAGCCTCTAACCCTGTCAATTCTAAATTCCTTGATCATCTGTGGAAATTGCCTTTTAAAATACGTAGTGAAACCCTATCTGCCTGCCCAAGTTGGAGCGCCAGGGTGGTGAAAAGCTGTCAGTGTTGTTTTGGCCCGAGGTGGATCGCTGTGATTCTAAACAAGCCACCCTGCCCATTATTCCTACCCCAAATGAGGAAAGGACAAGGTAAGTGAGTGATGGATGGATGGATGGATGGCATTGGTCACATGCTGGCAGCGATTGTTCTCATAGTGAACATTAGCTCAGTACACAGCAGCCCCCTCGGATAACATGCCATGTGTCGAGAGGAAGAAGATCAACTTCCTGGTGCAGAAGTTAGTAAGTGTATACAGCAGAATTTCTCTGCAAGTTATCAATGAATATTGTATTTGCTTATCTACAGCATCAGGTTTTGTTTGTTGTGATGGAGATCTGTGAAATTTGAATTGCCCGTTTCCAGACACTTTATTATATTTATGTCTACATTGATTCTGTAACACTTTTTCAAGATGGTTGAAAAGACAGAGACAGTTGTAGCACTGAGAATAGCTGCAGACTGAGTTCAGGTCTGCCATGGAGGGCAGACTAATAATCTGAAAACAAATCTACATCTCCAGGGAACAGTTTAGTGTTGTAGTGGGAAACAGTAGCATGATTAGATTCTTAGAATGATGCAACCAATAATCTAATTATTCACAAGCTGTTCCTTTTAAGAAGTATACATTTCATGCTGGTTCTTTTCAACTAAGGGGCAACTCATAACTTCCACTTCAGTCAAACTTTCACTTAGCCTTTTGACATCCATGACTAAGTGAAAATGTGACAAAATTAGGATTTGCCCCTCAAATGGCTCTGGACAGATTGCCATTGTAAATAAGAATTTGTTCTTATTTATTGACTTGCCTGTGTAAATAAAGGTTATTAAAATATACAAAATAATTGTACAATTGCCTGCAACTGCTAGCCTAAAGCACCCCATGCTCTGGAAGGGTCTCGCCCTCTTACTATGACCGAGTGTCTCTCCTCCTCCAGACTCAGAACATCATGTATGACCTGATCTCAGACCTGAACGAGAGAGGGGAGGACATGGAGAAGAGAATCGCCCTGCTGGAGACCAAGCTGGAGACTTTGCTGGGGAACCTGCAGGCCCTGCCAGGACTCATCAGCCAGGTCATCAGCCAGCAGCACAGGGACTTCCTGGAGGTGCAGCTCCAGCCGTACAACAAACACAGCCCTGAGCGATCGCAGTCTGTGTCCAGACGGAGGTCATCCTCCACTGCACCACCCACCTCCTCCGAGAGCAGCTAGAGTCCAAGGGGAACACCTACAGAGAAGACTTTTGCCATCATATGGCCAAGTTGCATTTATTGTAAAGCCTTATGGTTTCAATAAGTATTATCCAAATTCTGATGACAGAATCCGAGCTACCGGGACAATGGATTTTAAAGGGATGCTGTTTCTTTTTTATTACCTCAAAAGATGCTATCCTTGCTCTGGTGACATGACCATAGAAAATGATGCTTTCCTCAGTAAAAACTATTAGGCCTATCGATGGGGGCTGTGATCAGAAATATACTCCATCTCTATGCAGAGGTAGCCAGTTTTAGGACAGTAAGGTTACTGGCCGGGTGTGAAGATAATGCACTAAAATAGTGCTTCTTCTCACTGACTTTGTGCTTTTGCTGGCTTGATTCAGTTACCATGTTCCTTAAAGCAAGCTGAGAAATCATGGGACCTATCAATCAGCAAGCATTACAGTAATACTTTTTATTGAGGAAAAAGTGATATTTCATGGACATGACTGAAATGAAGACAGAGGGCAGCACAAGAATGCACCCACATACTGTCACTCAGAGGTACCATATAGAGCTTGAAATATATCTTTTAGGTTAGAAACAGCATCAACTATGGAGTTTTCTCTTTTGCAGAGTGCCCCTGTAGAATGACTATTTTTGGGGCCACACTGCAAACAATTGAATCCTCTTATCAAAATGAATGCATCTAAATCTGTACTTGCACTTACTTTTTAATCATTGCACTTCAATGCTGACTGACGTATGATATAAATCTGTGTTGCTCATTAAAATAAGAAAAATGTAGATGTTTGGGCATGGACTTATGGTCAATTCTCAATTACTTCATTTGTATTATTAGTGAAGAGGACTCAAGTCAAAGCCCTCATGCTATGTACCGCAAAGGGACCTCAATTTAAAACTGATAGGCTACTGAAATTAATACTTTCAATTATCACAAACAGTTTGCTTTTTCCTCAACACATCTCAACCCTTGTCCTGGAAGCACTTAGTATTTATGCTGGTTTTTGCCTCAACTGAGCAACAATAGTTGGATGCAATGCAAACCAATAATTCAGAAGAACTGTAGCCACTTTTAAAAGTAAATTCATATTTTTATATTTTCATGAGGATAAGCACACCTTACAGCATACGTCTTCAACACAAATAATGACGGAGAGATATGAACAGAATAAATGTAAAACATTCATTGGTTGAGGTGAAATCCAGCATATTCAACATATCTTCCATTAAACCTCCAGGACCAAGGTTAAGATACCATGTTGGAAATGCTGGGAATACACATTGTTAGTTCAAAAGGAATGTAGAAAAGATGGTATAGCAATTTTCTGTATTAGAGGGCTGGGCCTGGTCACTAAAATGTCAAAACCTAACTGCAAAAAAATTCTCTCTGACACACATAATTGTGCAAATATTGTATGTGCTCAAGATTATAGAATTAGATTTCAACAAAGCTTTGTCCCTTTGTTTAAAACAGCAATAGCTTGGCCACTAGCCAGTCATAAAGGGAAATAAAGGTAACATTCCACCAGTTATACACATTTTGGCAATATGCACCCTTCCTCTGCAAGGTTTTCAGAAGTTAGATGAGTGTGCCATATTCATCCGATGGGCATTTATCTAGTCAACATCCTGTCCAACCAACCAAAAACTCAATCCCATCTACAGTGTTGAATGTACTGTTGCTGGTTTTAGAGCTTTCAAACATTGGCAGTCAATCCAGAAATTTTAGCAACATAGAAACTTTTGAGAGATTATGTACTGTATGCAAACAAAATATGAAACAATAAAAACAAGCATATTTACCAGATGTGTGTACGTTACTAATACCTCCACTTGACTGGGGTGAGAGAGAGACCTGTTGCCACAAGAAAAAGGCAACCAGTGAAGAACAAACACCATTGTAAATACAACCTATATTTATGTTTATTTATTTTCCCTTTTGTACATGAACTATTTGCACATCATTACAACACTGTATATAAACAGATGACAGTTGAAATTTCTTTATTATTTTGGAACTTTTGTAAGTGTAATGTTTACTGTACATTTTGTATTGTTTATTTATTTCACTTGCTTTGGCAATGTAAACATATGTTTCCCATGCCAATAAAGCCCCTTGAATTGAAATTGAATTGAGAGAGAGCATGCAGTAGCCTTTTAATGTGATTAATTATGCAGTGTCAGATACATTAGTTTGATTTGTCAAATCCAAGCCTGAAATGTGTTACATAATTTCTGCAAAGTGTATGTCATTGCTGTTACATGGAATATGTAAAGTCATCAAACTTACATAAACCTGCAAACAACTTAATTCCGGTAGGTAGCGCCAACGGCGTCGCCGTTTTTTGAGTTCCCGGTTTGCAATCGAGTTTCTTTGGTTTGCCGGCTGCCTCTTCCTCCTAGCGAGTACCGCAGGTTGAACACATGAGTGTTCGCTTTTGCTAGTTTGCGTGATAAAAGCTCAACGATTGAGCTATAAAACGTTATATGTGATATCATCTAAGGACCAGCTACAAGATGAGTTTACTCGCCAAAATAGCAGAAATTGAGGCCGAGGTAAGTTAGCTAACGGTAGCGAAGGCTAGCTGACGTTAGCTGTGATTCACGTTTTAACTTGACTAACGTTAAGGGAGCGAGCAACTATAGTTGGCTAAAGTTAACTTGGCTAATTGAGGATGTAACGTTACAATGGATTTCTCCCCCCCAATTTTTTTTAAATTATATAACATAATATGATGGCAGACACCCGAGTCTGAGCAGAGCTGGGTGTTATTTAGCTAAGAATTCTCAATTCTACGTTAGTCTATGCTTTCAACGTAGTTCTCTACAGTAGTTAACTTTAGCTGGCTATGTGTTATTATTGGCAGGGTAACTAGTTGTCTGAAGATACCAACCTTACCTTTACGCCACAGATGGAACAATGAGCCAGATGTTTCACCGGATGTATAAATCTGAAGCATTTGGTTGGCGTTTCCACTCACCACCAAGTATGGTGATGAGAGGAAGTCCAGCAGTGGCCGGCAGTGGGAGAAGATGGATTTTGACAGAAATTCTGCTTATTTTCTCATCGATGAAACATTTGATCGCAATATAGTTTCCTGTTCCCACAACCGTAAACTGGACAAAGTTTTGTAGACTTTACCCTTTGCCATAGTTTCAATTTTTGTTTTGTTTTGGACTGCAAGGGCAAATTGAGTTATTGAACACATTCAGAGGCTCCCTATTCGGAAATATGCAAATACGTGGGTCATTCCATATCATTTCAGCAAGCCATGACACCCACCATCTCAGATTGTTCTGAAATTGTTTCTGAAGTTAGAAACATAAGATTAGCGTTCGTGAAACGTCATTTTGTTCATTTAATTTGATCTCTGAGAAATTAAGAAAATTGATTTCACCCAAATTGGCCCTTTTAATTTATAGGATTCACATAATATTCTACAAATATACTACCCAACATCCGATTAAATCCAAACTTATTCCTACCATTGAGTAAGACATGAGGAATCCAATAAAATGGTCAAAGGCCAGCTCCAGAACCCCCACCCGCCAATACCATCCCATCAACCAATATACAGAATCGGTTTTCTATGTCTAACAACTGGTATGGAGCTGCGGCTTGGAGTATTGCTTCTTCGTCCTTTGTAATGTATTTCTTGTGAATCTGATGATCTTTCCCCCCCCCTTGTTTAGATAAATTAGCCATTGAAGTCGTTTTGCATTATTTACCATGAATTCATGTTAAAGTACCATGTTTTACCCACTAGATGCCACTTTTCCTGCTACTGTCGCCACACCCTTTTATCAATTTTTCTTGTCTTTTGTTTATTTAAGGGATCACAACATTTTCTTTGCAACTTTGGGTAGAAAACTATTACCTTTTGTTCCTGATGAAAATAAATGATGTGGTCAAGCCAGTCCTCTGAAGCAATTCAGTTTGTCCTTCTCTTTGCAACCTAATGTGTCAACCTAACTCTCCTTGAAAAGTCCAACAAATAGCAACTCTCTGAGAGGGCTATCTATATGGTGCAATTCTCATATGAAGACTTTTCCTACAAACCCAAAACTTTGATGGAGAAATGGGATAGTGACTAAAATCTTGTCACAACCCTAATAAAATAATACAATTATAAACCTTTGCATTGCAGTCATGTATTTCAATACAATCATTAGACAACATTTATGTGTTTGGTGACATTTTTATCATTTTATTGGATTCCTCATGTCTTACTAATTGTTAGGAAGAATTATGGCCCAAATCAGATGCTGGGTAGTATATTTATTTAAGATTATATGAAACCTATTATGGCAAATTTGAGCGCAATCAATTAGCTTAATATTCAAACAAAATAATGTTTCAGGAATGCTAATCTTATCGGAGACAGTGTGTGTCAATCCTATTTTTATTTTAATTGGAATGACTCACATGCTAGAACGTGCCAATAGGATCTCGCTAGCTTGCGCTTGGCTCTGCCCACCTCTTTTCTTGTTCTGGAAATGACAGGCAGTGGTCTATCTTTGGTTAGTTATAAAAAATCTTTGGTTACTTGTTTACACTGACCTGTGTCATGTAAAAATCTTCCCAGCCTGAAATTGTTCCCTATCGTTCTGATTGTGACGTTATGTTGTAAAAATGTTCACAGTGTGAAATAATTTCACACACGTCTGTGTGGATGGCTGAGCTCGTGCAGATGTTTCTCTCTGATTTAGCTAGCTAACTAGCATAATTAGCTGTAAACTGGTCAAGATGGCTTGTTCTCAGAGGTGTGCAGTTTTAACTTGTATGTATAGCTAACTAACAAACAAGCACTGTCAATCGAAACCGTAGCTCCCAAGTCTTTGCAATCTCCAAAAAATCTCTCCTCACATCAACCCTCAGCACTTTGACGGGAAAGTCTGGGTATTTATATGCTGACCTCACGCTTCACAAGCTTCTGATTGGTCAGAGTCAATACTCCTGGCCACCATTGATTGGCAGATGTGTGAAGCAAAAGTTTTTCGATGTCGAGGGACGATGTGAGAGAAACAAGCTCAGCCATCCACATAAAGAGAGGCGCGTGCAATTATCGAATTGGGAAAATTTTCACGCTGGGAGAAATTTTACAGCATGAAATCTTCTCAGCATGAAATAGTTCCCAATCGTTCTGATTGTGACATCATGCTGAGAAGATTTTTACGTGACAACCTGCACTGGGGTCGGAACGCAATCATGGTTACATTGTTTTTGTGGTCAAGATATGTGTTGGAAAATGTACCTCAATGCAGGGATAGGACATGCCACTGTACTAGAGGTCGACCGATTAATCGGAATGGCCGATTAAGTAGGGCCGATTTCACGTTTTCATAACAAATCGGTAATCGGTATTTTTGGCCACCGATTTGCCGATTAAATGTTTATATATATATGTTACACTGGCAAAAATATATTTAAAAAAATATATATATTTTATAAATATTTTTTAACAAGGCAAGTCAGTTAAGAACACATTCTTATTTTCAATGACGGCCTAGGAACGGTGGGTTAACTGCCTTGTTCAGGGGCAGAACGACAGATCTTTACCATGTCAGCTTGGGGATTCAATCTTGCAACCTTACGGTTAACTAGTCCAACGCTCTAACCACCTGCTTTACATTGCACTCCACGAGGAGCCTGCCTGTTACGCGAATGCAGTAAGAAGCCAAGGTAAGTTGCTAGCTAGCATTAAACTTATCTAATAAAAAACAATCAATCAATCAACCATAATCACTAGTTAACTACACATGGTTGATGATATTACTAGTTTATCTAGCCTGTCCTGCGTTGCATATAATTGATGCGGTGCGCATTCGCGAAAAAGGACTGTCATTGCTCCAACTTGTACCTAAACATAAACATCAATGTCTTTCTTAAAATCAATACACAAGTATATCTTTTTAAACCGGCATATTTAGTTAATATTGCCTGCTAACATGAATTTCTTTTAACTAGGAAAAATGTGTCACCTCTGCAACAGAGTCAGGGTATATGCAGCAGTTTGGGCCGCCTGGCTCGTTCCAAACTGTGAATACTATTTCTTCCTAACAAAGACAGCCAACTTCGCCAAACGGGGGATGATTTAACAAAAGCGCATTTGTGAAAAAAGCACAATCGTTACACGACTGTACCTAACCATAAACATCAATGCCTTTCTTAAAATCAATACACAGAAGTATATATTTTTAAACCAGCATATTTAGCTACAAGAAATCCAGGTTAGCAGGCAATATTAACCAGGTGAAATTGTCACTTCTCTTCCGTTCATTGCACGCAGAGTCAGGGTATATGCAACAGTTTGGGCCGCCTGGCTCGTTGCGAACTAATTTGCCAGAATTTTACGTAATTATGACATAACATTGAAGGTTGTGCAATGTAACAGGAATATTTAGACTTATGGATGCCACCCGTTAGATAAAATACGGAACGGTTCCGTATTTCACTGAAAGAATAAACGTGATAGTTTCCGGATTCTACCATATTAATGACCTAAGGCTCGTGTTTCTGTGTGTTATTATGTTATAATTAAGTCTATGATTTGATAGAGCAGTCTGACAGCGATGGTAGGCACCAGCAGGCTCGTAAGCATTCATTCAAAAAAGCACTTTTGTGCATTTTGCCAGCAGCCCTTCGCAATGCATTGCGCTGTTTATGACTTCAAGCCTGTCAACTCCCAAGATTAGGCTGGTGTAACCGATATGAAATGGCTAGCTAGTTAGCGGGTGCGCGCTAATAGCGATTCAAACGTCACTCGCTCTGAGACTTGGAGTAGTTGTTCCCCTTGCTCTGCATGGGTAACGCTGCTTCGAGGGTGGCTGTTGTCGATGTGTTCCTGGTTCGAGCCCAGGTAGGAGCGAGGAGAGGGACGGAAGCTATACTGTTACACTGGCAATACTAAAGTGCCTATAAGAACATCCAATAGTCAAAGGTATATGAAATACAAATCGTATAGAGAGAAATAGTCCTATAATTCCTATAATAACTACAACCTAAAACTTCTTACCTGGGAATATTGAAGACTCATGTTAAAAGGAACCACCAGCTTTCATTTGTTCTCATGTTCTGAGCAAGGAACTTAAACGTTAGCTTTCTTACATGGCACATATTGCACTTTTACTTTCTTCTCCAACACTTTGTTTTTGCATTATTTAAACCAAATTGAACATGTTTCATTATTTATTTGAGGCTAAATTGATTTTATTGATGTATTATATTAAGTTAAAATAAGTGTTCATTCAGTATTGTTGTAATTGTCATTATTACAAAAAATATATATAATAAATTGGCCGATTAATCAGTATCTGCTTTTTTGGTCCTCCAATAATCGGTATCGGTATCGGCGTTGAAAAATCATAATCCGTCGACCTCTACACTGTACTGCAAATTTCACCTTTCAATCTATTCAAAGTTTATTGGTCACGTACACAGATTTGAAGATGTTGCAGGTGCAGCAAAATGCTTGTGTTTCTAGCGTCAACAGTGCAGTAAAACGCACATAATCCAAGAATGAGCAATGTCAGAGTCCGGAACATAAATAGATATACACTGAGTGTACAAAACATTAGCAACACCCCTTTTGCCCTCAGAACAGCCTCGATTCGTGAGGACATGGACACTACAAGGTGTCAAAAGCGTTCCACAGGGATGCGGGCCCATGTTGACCCCAATGCTTCCCACAGTTGTGTCAAGTTGTCTGGATGTCCTTTGGGTGGTGGACCATTCTTGATACACACAGGAAACTGTTAAGCATAAAAACCCAGCAGCGTTGCAGTTCTTGATACACTCAAACCGGTGTGCCTGGCACCTACTACCATACCCTGTTCAAAGGCACTTAAATATTTTATCTTACCCATTCACCCGCTGAATGACACACATACACAATCCTTGTCTCAATTGTCTCAAGGCTTAAAAGTCCTTCTTTAACCTGTCTCCTCCCCTTCATCTACACTGATTGAAGTGGATTTCACAGGTGACATCAATAAGGGATCATAGCGTTCTCCTGGTCAGTCTGTCATGGAAATAAAGGTGTTTGGAATGTTTTGTATACCTGCCAGTTTATTACGTACACCACCCCATTGTGGGGCAGCAGGTAGCCTCGTGGTTAGAGCATTGGATTAGTAACCGAAAGGTTGCAAGATGGTGTTGGTGTTTGCAACGCCAGGGTTGTGGGTTCGTTTCCCACGGGGGACCAGTACGGGGGGGAAAAAATTATGAAATGTATGCATTCACTACTGTAAGTCGCTCTGGATAAGAGCGTCTGCTAAATTGCTAAAATGTAAATGTAAGATCGAATCCCCGAGCAAGGTAAAAAAGGTACAAGGTAAAAATCTGTCGTTCTGCCCCTGAACAAGCCAGTTAACAAGCCACTGTTCCTAGGCCGTCATTGAAAATAAGAATTTGTCCTTAACTGACTTGCCTAGTTAAATAAAGGTAAAAAAATATATTTAAAAAATCACGAAAATGGATCACACCTACAGACAGTGAGTCACGTGGCTTGTTATGTGAAGCAGGCAGACTGGCATCGAGGCATTCAGTTTACTGTTCGATTGAACGTTAGAATGAGCAAAACGAGTGACCTAAGCGACTTCGAGTGTGGTATGATCGTCAGTGCCAGGCTCGCCAGATCCAGTATCTCAGAAACGGATGAGAGAGGTCGAAGGAGAATGGCAAAAATCATGCAAGCTAACAGGCGGGCCTCAAACAGACAAATAACAGCTCAGTAGAACAGTGGTGTACAGAACAGCATCTCGGAACGCACAACTCGTTGATCCTTGTCACGGATGGGCTATTGCAGCAGATGACCACACCGGGTTCCACTCTTATCAGCTAAAAACAAGAAGAGGCTCCAGTGGGCATGTGATCACCAACACTGGACAATTGAGGAGTGGAAAAACATTGCCTGGAACATGACAGTAAGTTTTGTTTACTTGAGTGGCCTCCACAGTCCCCAGACCTCAACCCAACAGAACATCTTTGAGATGAGATGGAACCGGCTGATCGCAGCATGAATGTACCGCCGTCCAATCTGCAGCAACTGCATGATGCCATTGCGTCAGCATGGACCAACATCCCTGTGGAACGTTTCCGACACCTTGTGGAATACCCCAGATAATTCAGGCTGTTCTGGAGGCAAGGGGATCAGACCCCGTGCTAGATGGGTGTACCTAATAAACTGGCAGGTGAGTGTATGTGTATATATAAAAAATGGTGTATGGACAGTTTATGAATAGAAAATGAATGTTTTGTGCTCCCAAGTGGTGCAGCGGTCTAAGGCACTGCATCCCAGTGCTAGAGGCGTAACTACAGACCCTGGTTCAACTCCAGGCTGTAACACAACCGGCCGTGATTGGGATTCACATAGGGCGGCGTCCGGGTTAGGGTTTGGCCGGGGTAGTCCGTCATTGTAAATAAGAATTTGTTCTTAACTGACTTGCCTAGTTAAATAAAGGTTAAATAAAAAATCTAATGTAGAGCAGTAGTTATATAGGATGAGCCATGACTAGAATACAGTATATACATATAAAGTGTGTAAAACAGTATGTAAACATTATTAAAGTCACCAGTGTTCAATGACTATGTACATAGGGGAGCAGTCTCTAAGGTACAGGGTAGAGTACCTAGTGGTATCTGGCTAGTACCAGTGATTAAGGTTCAGGGCAGGGTACTGGGTGGATGCCAGCTAATGGTGACTGTTTAACAGTCTGATGGCCTGGAGATAAACAGCTTCTATCAGTCTCTCTGTCCCATTTTTGATGCACCTGCACTGTCTCTGCTTTCTAGATGGTAGCGGGGTGAACAGGCCGTGGCTCGGGTGGCTGAGGTCTTTGATGATCTTCTTGTTCTTCCTGTGACACCGGGTTGTGTAGATGTTCTGGGGGTCAGGCAGTGTGCCCCCAGTGATGCGATGGACTGATTGCACCACTCTTAGTCTTCCCTGTGGCTCAGTTGGTAGAGCATGGTGTGTGCAACGCCAGGGTTGTGGGTTCGATTCCCACGGGGGGCCAGTACAAAAAAAAAAAATGCATGAAATGGTATGAGATGTATGTATTCACTACTGTAAGTCGCTCTGGATAAGAGCGTCTGCTAAATGACTAAAATGTAAATGTAAATGTCTTTGGAGAGCCCTGTGGTTGCAGGTTGTGCAGTTGCCATACCAGGCGGGGATACAGCCCAACAGAATGCTCTCAATGATGCATCTGTAGAAGTTCATGCGGGTCTTAGGGGCAAGACAAATGTATTCAGCCTCCTGAGGTTGAAGAGGTGCTGTTGTGCCTTCTTCAGCGCGCTGTTGGTGTGGAGGGACAATTTCAGGTCCTCAGTGATGTACATGCCGAGGAACTTGAAGCTTTTGACCCTCTCCACTGCAGCCCCGTCGATGTGGATATAGGCGTGCTCTCTCTTCTGTCTCATGTAGTCCACGATTAGCTCCTTCATTTTGTTGACATTGAGGGAGAGGTTATTTTCCTGGCACCACTACGCCAGGGCTCTCACCTCCTCCATGTAGGCAGCCTCGTCGTTGTTGGTAATCAGGTTTACTACTGGTGTGTCATCAGCAAACTTGATGATTGAGTTGGAGACATGCATGGCCACGCAGTCATGGGTGAACAGGGAGTACAGGAGGGGGCTGAGCACGCACCCATGTTGAGGATCAGCATGTTGGAGGTGTTGTTCCCTACCTTCACCACCTGGGGTCAGACCGCCAGCAAGTCTAGGACCAATTGGTACAGGGTGGGGTTCAGACCCAGGGCCCTGAACTTAGTGGTGAGCTTGGAGGGCACTACGGTGATGAAGAACGAGCTGTAGTCGATGAACAGCGTTCTTGCATTGGTGTTTTCTCTTGCCCAGGTGGAATAGGGCAGTGTGCAGTGCAATGGCGATTACGTCGTCCATGGATCTGTTGGGGCGGTATGTGAATTGTAGTGGCTCTAGGGTGTCTGGTAAGGTGGAGGTGATATGATCCTTAGCTAGCCTCTCGAAGCACTTCATGATGACAGAAGTGAGAGCTTTGCGGTGGTAGTAATTTAGTTCAGTTACCTTTGCTTTCTTGGGTACAGGAACAACGGTGGACATCTTGAAGCAAGTGGGGACAACAGACTGGGATATACAGAGATTGAATATGTCTGTAAACACTCCAGCCAGCTGGTCTGCACCTGCTCTGAGGCTGTGGTTTGGGATGCCGTCTGGGCCGGCAACCTTGCGAGGGTTAAAACACTTAAATGACTTACTCACGTCGGCCACGGAGAACGAGAGCACACAGACTTCGTGAGCAGCGGTGGTCCGTGTCTGCGGCTCAATGTTGTTTTCCTTGAAGTAGGCGAAGAAGGTGTATAGCTTGTCCGGAAGCGAGGCATCAGTTTCCGCGAGGTGGCTGGCTTTCCCTTTATAATCCGTGATTGTCTAGAGTCCCTGCCACATACGTCTAGAGTCCCTGCCACATACGTCTAGAGTCCATGCCGCATACGTCTAGAGTCCCTGCCGCATACGTCTGGAGTCCCTGCCACATACGTCTAGAGTCCATGCCGCATACGTCTGGAGTCCCTGCCGCATACGTCTGGAGTCCCTGCCACATACGTCTGGAGTCCCTGCCACATACGTCTGGAGTCCCTGCCACATACGTCTGGAGTCCCTGCCGCATACGTCTCGTGTCTGAGCTAGGGATGGGCATGAGTACTCAAGTACTTGAACGGATGTCAAAGCTTGACAGGGCATAAAATTAACACCCGCCAAATGCGGTAGATTTAGGTACCAGCAGGTAAGAATGTCTATTTCACCAGCCACGTTGGCAGGTGATCAATTTCAGGTGATCAATCAGGACTCAACAATGCAAGCAGTACATTCACATCTGCAAATAAAAATAGTCAAAAGTCAAGTATGAGGACATGCGTGAGTTATAGCAGACATGCTGCAGTAGCTGTTTTCAAAGTATTTCTGCTGTTTTATTTCATAGCTTCTAATCGCACAGAGAAATATGAATCCTATATCCCACCTCGTGCACCAACACTGCCTGTCAGGGGACTGTGCACACTGTGAGTGAAGCGCTGATAGATTCATTTTTGTAGTTGCTGCGAACAGACATAAAAGTTGGTCTAATTTACTTGAACCTCTACAAAGTGAGATTTTATCCTTTTGTTTCTTGATTATTTACATTGTTTTGTTCATAAGCTCGGTCATTTTTCAATGTTAGTTTGAATCTGCTGCTTCAACTGATAGCAAAGAGACACTGTAGACACTGTCTACTACTAGTCACATCCCAAATCTCACACACACAGACATGAGTGGCATGACTAGAGTGGCCCCTTTACCACAGTAACCTCCCACCCTTAAAGGGGCAGCTGAACATTTTGTCTCTGATATTTTGGTTAAAAGACTCAGGTCACAAAAAATAAATAAAATTGAGCAATATACCACATTACTTCTTACTAATACATTTCTTGTTTTAGAAACATTACAAAGCATGGTCATCTTTTTTTTAGTTTTTTTGCTGTAATAATGGCAAATATAAATTATATATTTTTTTATCGACAGTGGCTGGTGGACCAAAATGTACATTTTAGGCGCTGAATCTCAACCTTTAACCCAATTAGTCCTATTGTAACTCTGGCACGTTTTGTTTTAACCTTTAACCCGTTTTAAACAGTGTGTGTTTGAGCTACAGACTTCTGGGTTGTACCATTGGATTTGTCTATTTCTTCTGCCTCTATAAATACCATTAGTCTGTGTGATTAACAGTGGCTGATCTAGAGCAGTGTTTGTGAGACAAGGGCGGGTCCCGAAGGGGCATGGGGCCTAGTCTTTTTACAAACGTTTCTATAGAGTCCGAATTGTTTGAGCTATAAAATATTAAATGCTGAGACTCTCATGAGCACACACATGTTTTGCTCTATGATGCTCACAAGCAACACAAGAGTCATTAGAAGGTAAGGGGTTCTTCTACATTGAAGATCATAGGAAGTCCCAGGAAATAGTGTCTATAATACTGTAATAAGCTCACATAGTTGTTGTCATAAACTCCAAATTCCACACAGTTGTCACTTACTAATTGGATATTTATTTCCCAGTGATGAAACAATTTCTGTACCTACTGTATTCATATAAATTACACTGAACAAAAATATCAACGCAACATGCAACAATTTCAAAGATTTTACTGGGTTACCGTTCATAGTGTATAAGGAAATCATTGAATTAAAATACATTCATTAGGCCCTAATCTATGGATTTCACATGACTGGGAATACAGATATGCATCTGTTGGTCCAACAAACAAGAAAAGGTAGGGGCGTGGATCTGAAAACCAGTCCGTATCTGGTGTGACCACCATTTGTGTAAGGTTCTGTATTTATTTTCTTAGTCAACCTTGTGTGCTGTTTCGTTGTGTTCTTGAACGTAGCCCTGTCTTTCATTTTTGTTCATTGATTTCACCTGTGTTAGTTACTTACCTGGTCTCATCAGCTCCTTATTTAGTTCAGTTCATTCTGTTTGTGCCTTTGTGAGGTATTGTTCATTTTGACTCTACTAAAGCCCTTTTCCTAGCTCGTTTGTGAGAACCAGTTATAGCCTTCATTCCTAGGTTTGATTCACCTGCCTGTTTTCCTACCTGTGTATGACCATTGCCTGCCTGTGACCACGATTCCAACATTCTGCGAAGGTGAAATAAACACCTGCCGCACTCTGCGCGTCAATCTACACCTTTTTCTCCCTGAGTATTCATTACAATTTGCCTCATGCAGCGTGACACATCTCCTTCACATAGAGCTGATCAGGCTGTTGATTGTGGCCTGTGGAATGTTGTCCCACTCAACTTCAATGGCTGTGCGAAGTTTCTGGATATTGGCGGGAACTGGAACACGCTGTCGTGGACGTCGATCCAGAGCATCCCAAACGTGCTCAATGCGTGACATGTCTGGTGAGTATGCAGGCCATGGAAGAACTGGGACATTTTTAGCTTCCAGAAATTGTGTACAGATCCTCGCAATATGGGGCCGTGCATTATCATGCTAAAACATGAGGTGATGGAGGTGGATGAATGGCACGACAATAGACCTCAGGATCTCATCACGCAATCTCTGTGAATTCAAATTGCCATCAATAAAATGCAATTGTGTTTGTTGTCCGTAGACAATGCTTGCCCATACCATAACCCCACCACCACCATGGGGCACTCTGTTCACAACGTTGACATTAGCAAACTGCTCGTCCACACACGATGCCATCTGCCCGGTACAGTTGAAACTGGGATTCATCCGTGAAGAGCACACTTCTCCAGCATGCCAGTGGCCATAGGAGGTGAGCATTTGCCCACTGAAGTTGGTTACGATGCTGAACTGCAGTCAGGTCAAGAACCTGGTGAGGACGACGAGCACACAGATGAGCTTCCCTGAGATGGTTTCTAACAGCTTGTGCAGAAATTCTTTGTTTGTGCAAACCCATAGTTTCATAAGCTGTCCAGGTGGCTGGTCTCAGACAATCCAGCAGGTGAAACAGATGTCCTGGGCTGGCGTAGTTCCACGTGGTCTGCGGTTGTGAGTCCAGTTGGACGTACTAACGAATTCTCTAAAATTACGTTGGAGGTGGCTTATAGTAAAGAAATTAACATTAAATTCTCTGGCAATAGCTATGGTAGTTTCTGCTATGGAACATTTCTGGGATCTTTTATTTCAGCTCATGAAACATGGGACAAACACTTTAAATGTTGCCATTATATTTCTGTTCAGTATAATTTGGCAATAAAACTCATGAATGCAATTATTTATGTCAGATATACAAATAAAATTGTTAAATATAAGGGCTGGAGAATGCGTCTAAGTTAAAGTCCGATAAATGAAAAGCCGATATTTTTATGGGGTCTCGGGACTGATGGGGTTAACCAGAGATCACATTTTTTCAAATACTGTAAAACTATTTGGTGGAATGTGCATTGTGGGTGCCCGAACGGGCAAGTGAAATGTTGTCATGGAAAACAATAACATTTCGTCTTGAAGACGACATATATTATTTGTACCTGTGCATTTGCGGGGCACAACAAAAAATAAACCAAGCCAAACATCTCAGTTCTTCTCCCTAAATTCCCTTTCCCTTATAATTGGTTAGCCTTTAACAACCCCTAAACATAGCCAGGTTCCACACAGAAAATATGCAATAACATTTGTTTTATAAAGACAGAGCGTATTGCCATCAGAATCATTAAGCCTAGGCCTACTCACCAAACAGATGTAGTGGCCGTAACTCATCACCTTGCAAGTGTTCAATGTGGAATTGTTCATCCATTTAGAAAACTCAAAAGAACAGGCAGAATAAACTACATTGAACGTCTGTATGGCGAAAAGATGACAGATTTTGTTTTGTAATCCTGAAAAAATTGTCTTTGTCAAATTGAGCCCCGTTTCAAATGATCACTCTTTTAAAATAACTTCCTTTCGCCAGATGCGCATCACTACGCAGTGGCAACCTTTTTCATTTGGAAAAATATTCTGTTATATTTTATTCTGTTATATTACATATTTGTTTACTATAAAATAGGTGTCTCGACTGTAAGGGCTCTGGAAATAAGAGCGTCTTGTCTGCTAAATTAAATAAGCAAGGCTATGTCATTACCCAAGCAAATCAGATCGAAGTGTATTGGTCGCATACACATATTTTGCAGATGTTATTGCGGTTGTAGCGAATGGCTTGTGTTCCTTGCTCCAAAAGTGCAGTAATATCTAACAATACACAGCAATACAAATTAATCTAAAAAGTAAAAGAATGGAATTAAGAAAAATAAATATTAGGACGAAAGCGCCACTGCTAAGGTTACTGCCTTTTTTATGATTGTGTTCCACGATTATAAAATAACCAGTTGATATTATGGTTTCAATAAATTAATCTTAAATGGCACTTGCTTTTATATTGACTGAATATATATATATATATATATATATATATATATATATATATATATATATATATATATATATATATATATAGTACCAGTCAAAAGTTTTGACACACCTACTCATTCAAGGGTTTTTCTTTATTTTTACTATTTTATACATTGTAGAATAATAGTGAAGACATCAAAACATATGGAATCATGTAGCAACCAAAAAAGTGTGAAACAAATCTAAATATATTTGAGATTGTTCGAAGTTTGCCTTTGCCCTTTGCCTTGGTGACAGCTTTGCACACTCTTGGCATGCTCTCAACCAGCTTCATGAGGCAGTCACCTAGAATGCATTTCAATTAATTTGTGGTATTTCTTTCCTTCTTAAATCATTTGAGCCAATCAGTTGTGTTGTGACAAGGTAGGGTTGGTATACAGAAGATAGCATTCTTTCAACCAGCTTCACCTGGAATGCTTTTCCAACGGTCTTGAAGGAGTTCCCACATATGCTGAGCACTTGTTGGCTGCTTTTCCTTCACTTTGCAGTCCAACTCATCCCAAATCATCTCAATTGGGTTGAGGTCAGGTGATTGTGGAGGCCAGGTCATCTGATGCAGCATTCCATCACCCTCCTTCTTGGTCAAATAGCCCTTACACAACCTGGAGGTGTGTTGGGTCATTGTCCTGTTGAAAAACAAATTATAGTCCCACTAAGCGCAAACCAGATGGGATGGCGATACGCTACAGAATGCTGTGGTAGCCATGCTGGTTAAGTGTGCCTTGAATTCTAAATAAATCCCCAACAGTGTCACGAGCAAAGCACCCCCACTCCATCACACCTCCTCCTCCATGCTTCACTTTGGGAACTACACATGCTGAGATCATCCGTTCACCTACTCTGCGTCTCACAAAGACATGGTGGTTGGAACCAAAAATCTCAAATTTGGATTCATCAGACCAAAGGACAGATTTTTTTCTTGGCCAAAGCAAGTCTCTTCTTCTTATTGGTGTCCTTTTAATAGTGGTTTCTTTGCAGCAATTCGACCATGAAGGCCTGATTCACACAGTCTCCTCTGAACGGTTGATGTTCAGATGTGACTATTACTTGAACTCTGTGAAGCATTTATTTGGGCTGCAATCTGAGGTGCAGTTAACTCTAATGATTTTATCCTCTGCAGCAGAGGTAACTCTTGATCTTTCCTGTGGCGATCCTCATGGGAGCCAGTTTCATCATAGCGCTTGATGGTTTTTGAGACTGCACTTGAAGAAACTTGAAAAGTTTTTGATATTTTCCGGATTGACTGACCTTCATGTCTTAAAGTAATGATGGACTGTTGTTTCTCTTTGCTTATTTGAGCTGTTCTTGCCATAATATGGACTTGGTCTTTAACCAAATAGGGCTATCTTCTGTATAACAACCCTACCTTGTCACAACACAACTGATTGGCTCAAATTATTTAAGAAGGAAATAAATACCACAAATTAACTTTTAACAAGGCACACCTGTTAATTGAAATGCATTCCAGGTGACTACCTCATGAAGCTGGTTGAGAGAATGCCAAGAGTGTGCCAAGCTGTCATCAAGGCAAAGGGTGGCTATTTGAAGAATCTCAAATATGAAATATATTTTGATTTGTTTAACACTTTTTTGATTACGACATGATTCCACGTGTTATTTCATAGTTTTGATGTCTTCACTATTATTCTACAATTTAGAAAATTGTAAAAAATAAAGAAAAACCCTGGAATATATATATATATATATATATATATATATATATATATATATATATATATACAGTTGAAGTCGGAAGTTTACATACACTTAGTTTGAAGTCATTAAAACTCATTTTTCAACCACTCCACGACTTTCTTGTTAACAAACTATGGTTTTGGCAAGTCGGTTAGGACATCTACTTTGTGCATGACACAGGTAATTATTCCAACAGTTGTTTACAGACAGATTATTTAACTTAGAATTCACTGTATCACAATTCCAGTGGGTCAGAAGTTTACATACACTAAGTTGACTGTGCCTTTTAAACAGCTTGGAAAATTCCAGAAAATAATGTCATGGCTTTAGAGACTTCTGATAGGCTAATTGACATCATTTGAGTCAATTGGAGGTGTACCTGTGGATGTACTTCAAGGCCTACCGTCAAACTCAGTGCCTCTTTGCTTGACATCATGGGAAAATCAAAAGAAATCTGCCAAGACCTCAGAAAAACAATTGTCGACCTCCACAAGTCTGGTTCATCCTTGGGAGCAATTTCCATACGCCTGAAGGTACCACGTTCATCTGTAACAAACAATAGTCCGCAAGTATAAACACCGTGGGACCACGCAGCCGTCATACCGCTCAGGAAGGAGACGCTTTCTGTCTCCTAGAGATGAACGTACTTTGGTGCGAAAAGTGCAAATCAATCCCAGAACAACAGCGAGGACCTTGTGAAGATGCTGGAGGAAACGGGTACAAAAGTATCTATATCCACAGTAAAACAAGTCCTATATCGACATAACCTGAAAGGCCGCTCAGCAAGGAAGAAGCCACTGCTCCAAAACCGCCATGAAAAAGCCAGGCTACGGTTTGCAACTGCACATGGGGACAAAGATCGTACATTTTGGAGAAATGTCCTCTGGCCTGATGAAACAAAAATAGAACTGTTTGGCCATAATGACCATCATTATGTTTGGAGGAAAAAGGGGGAGGCTTGCAAGCCGAAGAACACAATCCCTACCGTGAAGCACGGGGGTGGCAGCATCATGTTGTGGGGATGCTTTGCTGCTTGAGGCACTGGTGCACTTCACAAAATTGATGGCATCATGAGGATGGGAAATTATGTGGATATATTAAAGCAACATCTCAAGACATCAGTCAGGAAGTTAAAGCTTGGTCGCAAATGGGTCTTCCAAATGGACAATGACCCCAAGCATACTTCCAAAGTTATGGCAAAATGGCTTAAGGACAACAAAGTCAAGGTATTGGAGTGGCCATCACAAAGCCCTGACCTCAATCATATAGAACATTTGTGGGCAGAACTGAAAAAGCGTGTGCGAGCAAGGAGGCCTACAAACCTGACTCAGTTACACCAGCTCTGTCAGGAGGAATGGGCGAAAATTCACCCAACTTATTGTGGGAAGCTTGTGGAAGGCTACCCGAAATCTTTGACCCAAGTTAAACAATTTAAAGGCAATGCTACCAAATACTAATTGAGTGTATGTAAACTTCTGACCCACTGGGAATGTGATGAAAGAAATAAAAGCTGAAATAAATCATTCTCTGTACTATTATTCTGACATTTCACATTCTTAAAATAAAGTGGTGATCCTAACTGTCCTAAGACAGGGAATTCTTACTAGGATTAAATGTCAGGAATTGTGAAAAACTGAGTTTAAATGTATTTGGCTACGGTGTATGTAAACTTCTGACTTCAACTGTGTATATATACTACCGTTGAAGCATCCCGGAGTCGCCTCTTCCCTGTTGACATTGAGACTGGTGTTTTGCGGGTACCTTTTAATGAAGCTGCCAGTTGAGGACTTGTATGGCGTCTGTTTCTAAAACTAGACACTCTAATGTACTTGTCCTCTTGCTCAGTTGTGCACCGGGACCTCCCACTCCTCTTTCTATTCTGGTTAAAGCCAGTTTGTGCTGTTCTGTGAAGGGAGTAGTACACAGCGTGGTACGAGATCTTCAGTTTCTTGGCAATTTCTCGCATGGAATAGCCTTCATTTCTGAAAACAAGAATAGACTGACAAGTTTCAGAAGAAAGTTCTTTGTTTCTGGCCATTTTTAGCCTGTAATCGAACCCACAAACGCTGATGCTCCAGATACTCAACTAGTCTAAAGATGGCCAGTTTTATTGCTTATTTAATCAGCAGAACAGTTTTCAGCTGTGCTAACATAATTGCAAAATTGTTTTCTAATGATCAATTAGACTTTTAAAATTATGAACTTGGATTAGCTAACACAACGTGCCATTGGAACACAGGAGTGATGGTTGCTGATAATGGGCCTATGTAGATATTCCATAAAAACAATCTGCCGTTTCCAGCTACAATAGTCATTTACAACATTAACAATGTCTACACTGTATTTCTGATCCATTTGATGTTATTTTAATGGGCAAAAAATGTATTTACTTTTCTTTCAAAAACAAGGAATTTTCAAAGTGACCCCAAACTTTTGAACGGTTGTGTGTGTGTTTGTGTTTTTGTGTATGTATGTATATATATATATATATGGTATTATTTAAATTTGAGCAGTATTTTAATCTTCTCAATTGAGCATTGTGGATAAAGGTCAAATTTGCACTACAGTGGCATTTCCCATCCCTGCATTGAGGTACGTTTTTTTCGACCCATGTATCGCGCCGGCTCCACGGTGTCTTAATGCAACCATGATTACATTACGACCTTAGTGCAGCTCAGTATAAACAAGTCTAATGGTAGTGTTGGTGTCATGATTACAATATGTTTTCTTTATTAGTGATCAGTTGAAATCCAGCCATCACACAACTTGGCTCTGAGCAAGTAGGCCTAGCTAATATTCTAGTTCCGATTGTTGTATTGTGTAGAATATGAATGGATTAAAGCATCCTCTCTGTGTTGGGTAGATGGCTCGGACTCAGAAGAACAAGGCCACATCTAACCACTTGGGGCTGCTCAAAGCTCGCCTGGCCAAGATGAGGAGAGAACTTATCACACCAAAGGGAGGCAGTGGAGGAGGCACAGGGGAAGGTGAGTCCTGACTCCTGATCATCGTTCACTTTTAGAATGTGTCCCTTTGCTACACAACAGTGCAGTGGAGATGTCACATTGTCACATTGTAATGAATACTAATGTGTCTCTCTTTTGTATAGGCTTTGATGTGGCAAAAACAGGTGACGCCCGTATCGGGTTTGTAGGCTTCCCCTCAGTGGGCAAGTCTACTTTACTAAGTAACCTGGCAGGGGTGTACTCAGAGGTGGCGGCCTATGAGTTCACCACCCTCACCACAGTACCAGGAGTGATCCGCTACAAGGGTGCCAAAATACAGGTACTTTACATGCATCTTATACCTTTCACATGGCACCTTAAGGCCAACAGAGGCCAATCTGTAACAATAGTTTTTATTTTTCTATTTAAGATGTTTTAGTATTAGGATGTGTATTCTACTTTTGTGTCTCCAAGCTCCTGGATCTTCCAGGTATCATCGAGGGGGCCAAAGATGGCAAGGGCAGAGGACGACAGGTCATCGCAGGTGATAACCATCAGTGAAGCATCAGAACCATACACAAACTACATGTGATAGTTTTGAGCACACACGTGCCACACTCACATACCTTGAAGGTAGTTTGTAACTGTGGTCTTTCTCTTCCCAGTGGCTCGAACCTGCAACCTGATCCTCATAGTGTTGGATGTTCTGAAGCCTCTGGGCCACAAGAAGCTGATTGAACACGAGCTGGAGGGCTTCGGAATCCGCCTCAACAAGCAGCCGCCCAACATCGGCTTCAAGAAGAAGGACAAAGGAGGCATCAACTTCACCGTCACAGTACGTGTGTTTAACACAAAGATTTCACGTCCAGCTCAATCTGTCCCCATTTCTCTCTGTGTCTCTGTCTCTCTCTCTCTCTTTAGAGCTGTCTGTCTATCTATGGAGGTTGATTGATCATTTTTCTCTCCCTTTCGATTTCTATGGGCTTACTCTGGTGTTCTTCCTGTCTCTCTCTTTCTCTCCAGTGTCCACAGAGTGAGCTGGACGGTGACGCAGTGAAGAGCATCCTGGCCGAGTACAAGATCCACAACGCTGACATCACCCTGCGCAGCGACTCCACTGCCGATGACCTCATCGACGTGGTGGAGGGAAACCGGTAAGCAGCTGAGCACTTCTACAAACTCAGGGATGTAATCTTCCTGATTAAGCAGGAATTCCTGTATTTCTGACATAATCCTCCATTCATCTAGAATTGGGCCTGACCTATACCCCTTAGCCAAAAATACTTCTATACCCCATTCCAAAGTATGGTCAACGTTCCCCCACAGACCTGCTGACATACATACTCTGTTTAATCCCACCAGAGTGTACATCCCCTGCATTTATGTGCTCAACAAAATCGACCAGATCTCCATTGAAGAGCTGGACATCATCTACAAGGTACCCCACTGCGTGCCCATCTCTGCCCATTCCCGCTGGAACTTTGATGACCTACTGGAGAAGATGTGGGACTACCTGCACCTAGTGCGCATGTAAGGAGACACTCTCTCAACCTAACAGCCCCTAGAAGAGACATATAGGGTTATTGGAATCCATTTTACACTGCTTGGATAAATGTGGGGTTTGTGTCTAAATTAATAAATTATTTGATTGTGTTGTCCCCTAGATACACCAAACCCAAAGGCCAGCTTCCTGACTACACATCTCCAGTCGTTCTACCTACTGAACATACTGCAGTGGAGGACTTCTGTTTGAAGATTCATAAAAGCCTTCTCAAAGAATTAAAATAGTGAGTACTATACTATTGACTAATGGCTTTTGTGCTTCTTGTTGATGTTTTGGAAAAGACTGAGGTATACCCACCCTAGTATTTAACCGATTAAAGCAACAATCTGTAAGAAATAATGCACTTTAAAAAGAAAGAATTCACCAAATGCACTTAGCTGCCACTAGGTGTCCAATGTTAACAGTTGGATTACCCTACAAAGGAGAGCACAGCACACAGACACTAATGACACAATGTTGCACCTGCCTGGCATTTTTCTAACACTCAGTTCCTGTCCTTTCAGTGCTCTGGTGTGGGGTGCTTCAGTGAAACACAACCCCCAGAAGGTGGGAAAAGACCATGTCATGGAAGATGAGGATGTAATCCAGCTGGTGAAAAAGTAAAAGTCTCATGACTCTCTGCATCAGAGGGAATAGTCTGCTGCTCATGAAAACCCCCCTCAAGCATATCCACGAGAACATCTGTCTTCGTTGTTCTCAATTTTATGTTGGAATTTATCAAACTGAAAATAAAAATGATATGAATGTCAATGTTACATTTACCTCCCTCATTTACGCCCGTATGTGATTCATAACATCCATCGAAGAGGTATGAGCCTTGAATCAAAAAATAATATCAAATAAACACCATAAAAATGACTGACTTTTTAATATGAAGTCATCGTCTTTTATTTTAGATCATTATAAAGGTCATTGGGTTTATGCCTGGAAAGATGCAATGTTATTAATGTTGAACAACACTGACTTAACATAACTTCATAACATTCACATTTCCCTTCATATGAAATCCATCCAAATCCCGTCCAAGTGACATGGGTGTGTCCTGCTCCATCTGTCTATACTTTCACTGGTGAGACAGTTCTTATGAAATACACCCTAAAACACAGTGGGTGTATTCTAGCTCCATCTCCTCTGGAAGTCAAGCCATACCCCTTACCCAGACACCGTCTCACGGTGTCCAATACAACGGCTTTATTTGAAAGTCCTGTCGGCCACTGATTTATATAACATTGATGATACAGTCAGTCAGGCTGGCATCCAACCCCCTCTCTCCAGCATGGACAGTCTCTAAGGTTAATCAGTTCATTCACTCAGACACAGTCTGGGGACATTCTACCCCAGCTGTTCAGAAACACCGATAACCCACAGTAGTGCATAGCGTTTCATCAGATCTTGAAGCACTTTGGTGTATATGGATTATTTAATGCCGATGTGTAGCAACCCAGCTGTATGAGATGGATCAGCCATTTTGTGTCAGAAGTCGCCACGTTAGCATTTTTTTGGGGGGGGGGGTGTTAGATGGATAGCATGATAGGGTCAGGTGGGACATTTGCTCAGGACACTTAATAAAGTGCTGCCATGTGTTCATGATCACAGAACGTTTCACAGGACAGGACATATCTGATCAAATCTGATTTCAAAATAGCTTTTTAGAACCTGATTTAGGCTACATGTCACGTTCTAGCATTTTATCTGAACCTATAAGCGTTCGATATCTGTCTATGATGTAGGGTGGTATTGGCATGGTATAGCCTGCTCAGCAACCGGTAATTGTGAATTTTGAATTGATCACTGCCTTTTAAAAAATTTGGCCAGAGTAAAGTCATAACTGAACACCATTATTATCAAGGCATACATTATGACATACACCCTTATTGCTCAAACACAATATTTACTTTTTAAATTGAAATGTTTCCACGTTTGATTATTATTTAGCGTATTTTTTTGATAACATTAATGTGTTCACTCCATGGTAGCATTTCTAAAATGAAAGCAATCAATATATTGCTTTAACTGAATTTTTATAACAGGGGACTGAACACATCCAATGATCACAGATCTAACCAATAACGCCTCCTTGATCAATGTTTTTGTGGAATTAGGGTGTATTTGCAAGAAAGTATTATTTTCAATTTGACTAATGTTCAGGTGAAGGACAAATCTGCCACATAAAGGGAAACCTGGCATTTGCCCTCAACACTTCCTGTAACCACTCTAATGGCTTGAATATGACTTTATCTACAGTGTATTCGATGTTGGAGTCTCCAATCTTTTTTGAGACAGAATGGCCACCTTCTGCAGAGGTTTAGACAGCAGTGGCTGGCTGCAGCGGCAGGAGCGACGTTTCTCAGGACAACGCCCCTCCCCCACCCCGTTCCCCCTTTAAATTATAGCAGCACTTTAGCTAATGAAAGAGTTGAAGACTGGGCACTAATAAAAGCCATTAAGTGAATAAAGCACTTCCCCCTCAAACGAAATTAAAGAATCTGCCCCTTCGGAGAGGGGCGGACTCTGTATTAATATTTATGAAATGCGGAAACATGCCCCCCCTCATACCACATCCAATCCCACCCTGCCCAAGTCCTTCACGCCAGTCCACCTATCCCAGGAGAAAATCACTAACCCCTCCTAACTTGAAGGAGGGGCCGGAGGTACGGGCTTGGGGTGTGTTGGAGGAGACGTAGTCAAGACAGTCTGTCTCCAGTTGAGCTTGGTGGTACTTGAGGCGAGACACCCAGCTCAGAGGAACACCCGCTCTTCCTCACGACCCTCAACTACCCCACCAAGCTGGGCGTCCCACCATCGGCTATGGGGCGAGAGGATTCATGGACAGACCAGTTTGGAGGGAGTGACTTTCCAGTGACAGCTGTCGGAATGCTTCAAAGACGGCTGAGCTATAATGGATGGGTGAAGTATAACGGGTGAGATTTATTGAAATTCAGAATGTTTTAGTTTTATATTTGCCTAATTTTCTTGATATCCTCTAAGTTGACTTCCTGACTCTTGGTCCACAGTACCCCTGGGTTGACAGCTATTTGAGATTTCTGTCATGCCTTCAATGGAAGAGGACAAAGATGATAGTTCATGCAAGTCCTGTGAACGGAGGGAGACAAATTAAACTTTCTCCTATCTCATATACAGTATATTCTATAAATGGTGAGGTTTTAGAGTTATAGCTTAGTTTGAAAGACCTTAGTTTAGGACACAGATACATTGACATTATTAAAACAACAAAAATCCACCAAACTAAGGTAAGACAGCATGTATAAATCAAATGTCCATGGATAATAACCATAACACCATCCCACCAACCATGATACCATCACACCACCTTTGTCCATCTGAAACATCATCAAATACCTGCAAGGACACCTCTGTCTTTGTAGGGATGTTTTCCCTTCACACGTCAACATTCCATAGACAATTTTTCCCTATATTTTCACTACTAGTCTGTTAACCAAACCCCATTGCTCATCGCTCTATACACTAGTTGTCAGTCACTCTCCAATGCACACATCTTTTCTCATTTCATCACACAAAGTGGTTCAGTTGTCAGAGCTTAACTTCATTATCACTGAAACTCTTCCCATTTCAATAACGGGATATGGAAAGGATGGAAGTAACAAGATTTCCAAACCCACTGTTGGACTGTCCTCACAGGTCTTTCAGAGAAATAATTCGTTCTCCATCTGTGGAGGTCGTTATTTCTTACAAACTGCTGACTTTGAGTCCAGGTGACAAATAACCAGGTTTGGACCATCATTTCAGAAGCAGTTGAGTCTCAGGTCTGATGTGTTAGCAAATGTCTACAGATGGACACCGGTGATATGGCTGTATCTACTGTTCCCGAGCTGTTCCATCTGTCCTTGGACGTTTAGCCTATTCTTTGTCCATTAGCTGGAAGACCTAAGAGCTGGTCCTCTTTAGGAGATATTGATGTTCTTTAACAAGATGACCATCTTTCTTCCAAACTCTGTTTTCATTGATTCCCCGTAATGCAGTGGTAATTTCATTAACAAACTCTTCTTGTTGGCCTGTTTTTATTCATATTATGTAAATGTTCTAATCTTTCACCGTTTGAACTGTGAAATTGTATGTGTTTTATGCTTTTTTTGTACGAAGGTATCTGATGGGGTGGGGTGCGAAGGATGGGAGGGCGGAGTTTTGTCGCAGTTTATGCGCAGGAAGGGCGGCGCCCGCTTTTCACCGCAGTGAGAGTGTGACCTATGACTAATTATTTTTTGTAATTTTGCAGATAGCCGCACTATATAACGAACACTGCCCTTATGTCTCAATAGTATGTAAGGCGGTGTCATTTGGGTCCATCCCTCCCCAGGTCTGCAACCCTCCCTGATGCCAGTGGACATCCACCACTTCTCCTCCTGGGCTATCAATGCCGTAGAGCTTTGGTGTTGTCCTTGAATCACAAATGGAGTTGGAAGACCAAAGGATCAAGAAATAGCATATTCTGGTGGCGAAGTCTTTCTTTCATGATTTTAGAGCTGATTACCTTATTCTCCATGATTTTGGGGGGGATTTTTTTTTTTTTTTTTTACAGGATTCTAATGGTGTAGTTAAGATAATTGAGCTCTACCATCCCACCTAAATCAACCAGATTGATCCTGGTCCAACATAACCTCCAATGGCTGTATATCTCTGCCCAGGACCCCATTGTGCTTGATCTAACCATGCAGTACTTCTCCTGTCCATGGTGGTGCCAAGCACTTTGGAGGCTTGCGAGCACTCTCTACACTGCATCCTTAATTGGATGTAAAAGATCCCTACATGCAGTGCCTTCGGAAAGTATTCAGACCCGTTGACTTTTTACACATTTTGTTACGTTACAGCTTTATTCTAAAATTGATTACATTACATTTTTTTCCCTTATCAATCTACACACAATAGCCCATAATGACAAAGCAAAAACGTGTTTTTTGATTTTTTTCATAATTTATATAAAATAATAAAATGAAATATTACATTTACATAAGTATTCAGACCCTTTACTCAGTACTTTGTTGAAGCACCTTTGGCAGCGATTACAGCATCGAGTCTTCTTGGATATGACGCTACAAGCTTGACACACCTGTATTTGGGGAGTTTCTCCCATTCTTCTCTGCAAATCCTCTAATGCTTTGTCAGGTTGGATGGGGAGTGTTGCTGCACAGCTATATTCAGGTCTTTCCAGAGATGTTCGATCGGGTACAAGTCCGGGCTCTGGCTGGACTTTTCCTGAAGCCACTCCTGCATTGTCTTGGCTGTGTGCTTAGGGTCGTTGTCCTGTTGGAAGGTGAACCTTCACCCCCGTCTGAGGTCCAGAGCGCTCAGCAGCGGGTTTTCATCAAGGATCTCTTTGGACTTTGCTCCGTTCATCTTTCCCTCGATCCTGACTAGTCTCCCAGTCCCTGCCGCTGAAAAACATCCCCACAGCATGATGCTGCCACCAACATGCTTCACCGTAGGGATGGGGCCAGTTTCCTCCAGACGTGACGCTTGGCATTCAGGACAAAGAGTTCAATCTTGGTTATCAGACCAGAGAATCTTGTTTCTCATGCTACGAGAGTCATTTAGGTGCCTTTTGGCAAACTCTACGCAGGCTGTCATCTGCCTTTTACTGAGGAGTGGCTTCCGTCTGGCCACTCTACCATAAAGCCCTGATTGGTGGAGTGCTGCAGAGATGGTTGTCCTTCTGGAAGGTTCTCTCATCTCCACAGAGGAACTCTGGAGCTCTGTCAGAGTGATCATCAGGTTCTTGGTCACCTCCCTGACCAAGGCCCTTCTCCTCCGATTGCTCTGACATGCACTGTCAACTGTGGGACCTTATATAGACAGGTGTGTGTGCCTTTTCAAATAATGTCCAATCAATTGAATTTACCACAGGTTTACTCTAATCAAGTTGTAGAAACATCTCAAGGATGATCAATGGAAACAGGATGCACCTGAGCTCAAGTTCGAGTCTCATAGCAAAGGGTCTGAATAATTATGTAAATATGGTATTTCTGTTTTTTATTTTGAATACATTTGCAAACATTTCAAAAATCTGTTTCCGCTTTGTCAATATGGGGTATTGTGTGTAGATTGCTGAGGACTTAAAAAAAAGTGTATTCCATTTTAAACTAAGGCTGTAATGTTACAAAATGTGGAAAGGTCAAGGGGTCTGAATAGTTTCTGAAGGCACTGTATTTATCTATAGTTATCACAGAGCTTTGCCCAATTCTGATTCTCACCCCTTTTCCCTGAGGTGTGCACTCGTTCACCCCTCAAAGGTCACAACTGCCCATTTTCCTTTGGGTAAGATCTCAATACATTTTTGATGATTTGATGATTCCAAGGCCAATTTTTTCACTTCATTGGTTATCTTCTGACTAGTACAGTGATTCTGGGCATCCAAATAAATGTTTCTAAAAGACTGTAAATCTTTGAAATGTATTTGACAATGTCATTGTTGTATAGGCCGGGATTTGATGAGAGTAAAGACAAAAGGAGCAGGAGAAAAATTATTGTGCATGAAGCAGTTTTGTGGTTTCCCACAAGCTGGCTGCAACGTGACAGATTTATGGCCACAATCAATTAGTGTAAGTGCTCCCCGCATTTGACTGAGGCACTTAATCGCCACCAGTAGATGTCAGATGTTACAGAATCTAAGTACTCAATTAAGACTGTGGACATATTGGCTCTAAGAATCATACTGCTGAGACATTAATTTACCACATGAAATCAGGCACAATGTTGCTTTCACCATCAAGTTTTCAATCCCAGAGATAATGGGCATATAGGCTACTTTCAAATGTGTATATTACGCTTTCTTTTTTATCCTGAATTCACAATGGATGGCATTTATTACAGTCTCTGGGTGGTGCAATTACATTCTCTAGATCACATTCACTAAATCAAATACATTGACCCAGATATGCTTGAATAATATTGTCAGCGTCTGATGTTAAATGTTCAAATAAGTTCTAATCTAAAGGATTCATGTGTGTGCACATGTACACATGTGGACAGATGGCAGCGCGAACCACCGTATTTAACCATGGCAAGGTGACTGGGAAAATGGTTGAATAAAAACAGCGTAGTTATTCCCTCCGTAAAGCAATCAAACAGGCAAAACGTTAGTACAGAGACAAAGTGGAGTCGCAATTCAACGGCTCAGAAATGAGACGGGGTATACAGACAATCACGGATTACAAAGGGAAAACCAGCCACGTCACGGACACCGACGTCTTGCTCCTGGACAAGCTAAACACCTTCTTCGCCGCTTTGAGGATAAGACAGTACAACGACATCCCTAGCCGTGTCCTCAGAGCATGCGCAGACCAGCTGTCTGGAGTGTTTATGGACAGATTCAATCTCTCCCTATCCCAGTCTGCTGTCCCCACTTGCTTCAAGATGTCCACCATTGTTCCTGTACCCAAGAAAGCGAAGGTAACTGAACTAAATGACTATCGCCCTGTAGCACTCACTTCTGTCATCATGAAGTGCTTTGAAAGGCTAGTTAAGGATCATATCACCTCCACCTTAACTGACACCCTAGACCCACTACAATTCACATACCGCCCCAACAGATCCATGGATGACGTAATCGCCATTGCACTGCATACTTCCCTATTCCACCTGGACAAGAGAAAACACCAATGCAAGAACGCTGTTCATTGACTACAGCTTGTTCTTCATCACCGTAGTGCCCTCCAAGCTCACCTTTAAGCTCGGGGCCCTTGGTCTGAACCCCACCCTGTGCAACTTGGTCCTTGACTTCCTGATGGGCCGCCCCCAGGTGGTGAAGGTAGGAAACAGCACCTCCCCAATGCTGATCCTCAACACAGGGGCCCCACTAGGGTACGTGTTCAGCCCCCTCCTTTACTCTCTGTTCCCCCATGACTGCGTGGCCATGCACGCCTCCAACTCTATCATCAAGTTTGCAGACGACACAACAGTAGTAGGCCTGATTACCAACAATGATGAGACAGCCTACAGAGAGGTGGTGAGGGGCCCTGGCAGTGTGGTGACAGGAAAATAACCTCCCCCAACGTCAACAAAACGAAGGAGCTGATCGTGGACATCAGGGGACAGCAGAGGGAGCACGCCCCTATCCACATCGACGGACCGCATTGGAGAAGGTGAAAGCTTCAAGTTCCTCTGAGTACACTTCACTGACAATCTGAAATGGTCCACCCACACAGACAGTGTAGTGAAGAAGGCGCATTAGCGCCTCTTCAACCTCAGGAGGCTCAAGAAATTCGACTTGGCCCCTAAGAACCTCACAAACTTTTACAGATGCACAATTGAAAGCATCCTGTCGGGCTGTATCACCACCTGGTACGGCAACTGCACCACACGCAACCGCAGGCTCTCCAGAGGGTGGTGCAGTATGCCCAAGACATCACCGGGGGCACACTGCCTGCCCTCCAGGACACCTACAGCACCCGATATCACAGCAAGGACAAAAAGATAATCAAGAACATCAACCACCCGAGACACGGCCTGTTCACCCCGCTATCATCCAGAAGGTGAGGTCAGTACAGGTGCATCAAAGCTGGGACCGAGAGACTGAAAAACAGCTTCTATCTCAAGGCCATCAGACTGTTAAATAGCAACCACTAGCTGGCTACCACCTGGTTACTCAACCCTGCACCTTAGAGGCTGCTGTCCTATGTACATAGACATGGAATCACTTGTCACTTTAATAATGTTCACATACTGCTTTACTCATTTCATATGTATATACTGTATTATACTGTATTTTAGTCAATGCCATTCCGACATTGCTCATCCTAATATTTATATATTTCTTAATTCCATTATTTTACTTTTAGATGTGTATATTGTTGTGAATTGTTCCGATACTACTGCACTATTGGAGCTAGGAACACAAGCATTTAGCTACACCCGCAACAACATCTACTAAATATGTGTGTGCGACCAATAACATCTACTAAATATGTGTATGTGACCAATAACATCTACTAAATATGTGTATGTGACCAATAACATCTACTAAATATGTGTATGTGACCAATAACATCTACTAAATATGTGTATGTGACCGATAACATCTACTAAATATGTGTATGTGACCAATAACATCTACTAAATATGTGTATGTGACCAATAACATCTACTAAATATGTGTATGTGACCAATAACATCTACTAAATATGTGTATGTGACCAATAACATCTACTAAATATGTGTATGTGACAGATAACATCTACTAAATATGTGTATGTGACCAATAACATCTACTAAATATGTGTATGTGACCGATAACATCTACTAAATATGTGTATGTGACCAATAACATCTACTAAATATGTGTATGTGACCAATAACATCTACTAAATATGTGTATGTGACCAATAACATCTACTAAATATGTGTATGTGACCGATAACATCTACTAAATATGTGTATGTGACCAATAACATCTACTAAATATGTGTATGTGACCAATAACATCTACTAAATATGTGTATGTGACCAATAACATCTACTAAATATGTGTATGTGACCAATAAAATTTGATTTGATCATGTTCTTCAGACTTTTAGGATATTGGTTTTCCCCTACAAAAACAGTACTGAGCACATTCCCTATCAGACAGGGAATTTTTTACTCACCCACTAAACCACCATGCCATGAAAACCAAACCTTGTTTTCTTTGTCTGGGAAATATGACCAGACAAAGCTAACTTGATCTGAACATGTGTTTCCGTTTGAATAGCAGGCTGTGCTCTTTTCAGTAGGTCACGGATGCCATACATCATCACACTGCAAATCTACTGTGGCTGGCATGATGTGGCATTTGTAGCGTTCCACATACTGTACCTGCTTCAGCCACCTGTTTACATATTATATACTTTATATGTGATATACTGTGATTTCATGAGAGGACAATAGTGGGAGATTTCCATAACGATCGTTCATTTTGGCAGATAAGTACATTTGTGTCCTGATAAGATTTAGATATTGGATCATCTGTTATTTGGGGCAAGGTTAGTGTTTGGACATAGACAGACACACTGACCAGGTTACACGTCCACACTCCATTCCCCCAGGGGGCAGCAGCAACCTTGTCCAAGTGCTTAGCCTGCTTGATAAGCACATCAGGTGCTGCCAGTTAGGGCAATCGTCTGTCAGTGTCCCAGCTTCCAGGACGTGAGGCTGTTGGTTCGTTTGGTACCCTCCAAGATCATCATTAAGCTCAGGGCCCTTGGTCTGAACCCCACCCTGTGCAACTTGGTCCTTGACTTCCTGATGGGCCGCCCCCAGGTGGTGAAGGTAGGAAACAGCACCTCCACAATGCTGATCCTCAACACAGGGGCCCCACATGGGTGCGTGCTCAGCCCCCTCCTGTACTCCCTGTTCAACCATGACTGCGTGGCCACGCAAACCTCCAATTCAATCAAGTTTGCAGACGACACAACAGTAGTAGGCCTGATTACCAACAATTGACAAAACAGCCTATAGGGAGGAGGAAATTCATTAGAATTTGACAAATTATGTCTGTGCGCAGCGCTTCTAAAAATGAATCTTTCACTCAGCTCTTCACGTGCGCACAGGCATAAAAATGTCAAATTTATATGACACGAAATTCTACTGAAGTGAGACTTTGTCCTTGGGTTTCTTGGCCATTTACATTATTTTGTTCACAAGCTAGGTCAATCTCACAGGCACAAACATGACCCGAGTCGCATTACCACGGTCTCCTCCCACCCTTAAAGTGGCAGGTGAACATTGGGTCTCTTTTGTGCTATTTTGGTAATGAAATTAACAATATACCACATTACTACTAGTAATATGTTTGCCTGTAAAAAATCTGAGTGACTGGTGGATGAAATAGTACATCTTATGCCCTGGTTCATAACCCATCAGTTGTTTTTCAGGGGGCGTTGAAGCCATTGTACAAAAACAACATAACACATCCAGGAAGGAGCAGCTTGGTATTGAAAGAGTAAAAACCACAACTTACAGGAATGACTCCTGGGTAAAATTCCTGTTATGCAGGCCCAAAACAGGATGCTCAGATGGTATTTGATGAAGACATTGGAACTACACTTGCTAAAGCAGGCAAACTAGATAATGACCCTTTATAAACTATTTTAAAATACTTTTTCACTAAGGCAACATACAATATACTTCAAATTGGTTTATTGAATCATTAGTTGCTCAATTTCAACATGGAATCATACAATGACAACTTCTTGCCAGGTTCCATATATTTTCCCAATTCTTTTCAATCAATATATTTTACACAATTTCTAAAGGAATCAACTTCTGGAAATCATATCCAAGTTGTTAAACTGCATGTTGAAAAAAATAAACAGTATATTGAACACACAATTGTAGTCTAGAAAAGGATAGCACACCAAAACATTACAAATCGCCAGATTTACATTCTCAAACATTGCATACAGTAGTTCAATATAGAAACCAAAGTTTTATGCTCTGCATACACATAGCTCTGACCATCACTAAACAAAAGCTCAACTAGAGGTAATTAATTTCCTCTCACATGTACAATATATCAAAACACACCATATGCTGACAATCATATACTGCGGACAGTAAAATAATTTTTTCACCTGTGTGTTTATCACAAAGATAAGAGTAGGTAAATGATCTTTAGTTATTTCAGACTTCATGGGAGTAAGTCATCTTAAAAGGCCCAGTGGAGTCAAAATTGTGTTTTATAGCATACAGTACAGCAGCTGATGAAACTAGCAAATGTATAAAAAAAACGTGATGAGTTATTTCCTGATAGTTGCTGGTTGAAAATACAATCTACACGGGGCCTTCTAATCAGGTTTGCATTTGCGGGAGTGTCAGCTTTCCTTAGTGAGATCACCGTGCGGTAAATTGGTTAGGAACTCTTATGCGTGTGTCTGCCAATAGCAGCTAGACCACTCCCAGATAGTCCTAGCTAAATTCTGAGTTTTTTTGCCCATTTTAATATAATCTATTATAATAAGGTACAGTTGTTACCCAGAAATGATTTTATATTGATATAAAAACTGCTCAATTGGACCTTTAATACATGTGGGACGCAAGGAATTAGAAAACTGCCCCTTGGCATTTAAATGTATTGAACTATGGTATCTTTTTCAATGCAACTTCAATGAACTTTTACATTTATCTCAGTATTTGTGACCTACCAACAATCGGTTTTCATGGAACTGTAGTCATGCATGTATACTGGTACCATAAATGAATGAAACTTTGCCTGAAATTCTGTTTATACCAATATCAGTAACAGAAAAAAATAAAAATGACATACAGAAAAAGGTGCTCCTTCAATTGTACCAGATTGTCAGGTTTAGCAGAGAATTCACACATGCCCCTTACTCAAGTGAGTCAAACAGTTAATAAGATTAGGTCTAAGTAGTTTGCAGAACCATTTACACGTCGAGACTGAAAAAAAAAGTAAAACGCAATAAAGATTACACCTACACGGATGATTTTACTAAACCCTTGCCTTCCAAAGCTCATCAGTAATAGAACAATTGTTGCACTACTGTCACTGTTAAGGTACAGTAAGAGTTCAGCAAACAAACATATTCCTCTGTAGCGCAAACTAGCGAGCAGTCGGTTTTAATCATGTCTGTTCCATAAACTTTGAACTTAGTTCTCAGTAAGAAACAGTATTTCAGTCATATCCATTCAATTGAAATACAGATAGTCAGGTGGCACAAGAAAACACACACTTTTTATATAACATTTTTTTTTTTTATATATTGTTTTTTGATAAGGACATTTTAACATGGACGGGTGGAGGGGAACTGCAATGCAAGTGAAATAAAAAAAACATCAAGCATTTGTACCATAGTTACTGAGGACTTCTGCAGTTACCATAAGACACCATGTGGACAGGAAGACACTGGTAATCTTCAGAAGGCTGTTAGAAATGTCATGACCTGGCAGTTTAAAACACAGACAAGGTGTGACAGACAAAAAAAAAGTTAGAACCTCAGTTCTGCAGAGAGCAAAACATCAATCCCATGTGAAAATGTGAAAGACCACAAGAGCCCTTAAATCCACTTGTCTGTGGAAGTCAATATGCCAGGGCATTCAGCTCCAAAGCGTGTTCCTGATATCACAGTGGGTTTAATTATTGATGTTCTTCTTTCTCTGTTGTATGAAATAACTATAGGTATGTATTTATGTAGCGAAGCCTTTAAAGTGAGATATTTAAGTGCTGATGTGACCAGATAAGGGATCCAAACAAAGTGGCTGGAAGAAACCAGTAGACTTGGTAGATGGAGGGAGAAAATGCTTTGGCAACATCTCTATAGGGGTAGTATTTTTGGCTCATTCCCACTAGTTGGTGAAGCAGCTAGTTAGCAAAATGAGGCATGAGGATGTTGGCTGTCTAGCACAAGTGTCGCAAGGCAGGAAGTCCCAATGGAAATCCTCCTGGCAGCAAAAGCAGAGTCCTTTCTCCAAAGGGCTCAACTGCTTGTTGGTACAGTCCATGCTGTTCATTATAATTCTGTTATCAATAACCAGTATGTGGAACAAGTACTGAATATCTTCAACAAATGTATATTCCAGTTTCATTATATCCCATCCACCCTTGTGTCCAAAAGCTTTGAGTTTGGAGGGTTGTTGTATGTGAGCAGGTGCAGGTTAAATCAAACTCCCCACCACGGCTCAAAAAGACATGGTCCCTTAAGCGTAGATTTGCCCAGGGCGAGTGTTGTCCCCAAGGCGGTCCTGGCTGGGCTGGTGCTTGGGGTCATTGGACTTCATGACACTGGCATAGTCGTAGATCCCTACCTCCAGGTTCTTAGCCCTAAGGGCTGCAGTATGCAGTTTCTCCAGAAAGTCAGGCATACCTATGAGGGAGGAGGGCAACAGTTGATAACCAGGACTGAGGATAACATACAACCACATGGAAAACCACCATCATCTGATAGGAGACTGTAGACCACAATGACCTATTTATATATATTTTTTAATAAAAAGGGTTTGATGGAATAGGCACCAAGGTGACTTTCCATCCAGATAAAAGTCAATCAGACCAAGAAACAAAGCACTGAGCTACAATACCAGCAGATTCAGCTCGTTGGGTATGTTGAATCAGCAAATTACTGTAGCCCAGCTACCTCAAGCTAAAAATAAAATGATCCCTGGCCCATTGAGTTGGGTCTCAATAATTGTGCATAGTCAGTGGCTGCATTTAATGGAAAGATCAGGATTTGACTTACTTTCGTGCCCTAATGCCCTCCAGTGAAGCAATTCTGTGTCTATTTAGATAAATTTTTGTTTATTTTGATTGTTGATATTCCAACAATGACTACATCCAGTTTACACCTGGGGATAATCATTAAGCTCCATGAAAAGAAACGAGAGCTCACCACTAGACACCATCCAGCTCACACAGTAGCGGGGAAAGGCGGTCTGAGGGTCATCGCTGTAGGTCAGAAGGTAGTCAAAGCCATTCTGTGGGACAAGACGACATAAGGTCAGATACTGTAATCCAACATGCACACATAATGTCATCATTGGGCAATATTTAGTTCTGTTTTATGATAAACTCTATTCACCTCATCAAAGGTCTTGTGAGGGCGGATGACCATCTTGGACTGGTATGAGTGGACTCTGACGTAGTCCTGAGTTTCCGGGACTCCAGGATGTTGAACCGCTCTAAAAATGGCACACAAAAAAAAGGGACAGGAGATAAATAAATAGTATTCCAAGCATATAAAAAAAATGTAATTGATACAAAAAGTAGCGCTGGGCAATATGGCCAAAATATATCATGGTATTTTTAAAATTTGACAGCATTTTGTTTTTGAACAATTAAAATTTCTACATTTGCTTTATGAGTAGTTTGTGACCCTATGGTTGCAACATACCTTCAAAGTGATTTCAATGAGTCTTTCTCCATTCTGATTGTTTTATACTGTTCAGTTCAACCCAAAATAATTTCCTGCTTTTCATATCAAATTTTAAATTTGTCACATGCTCCAAATACAACAGGTACCGACCTTACCGTGAAACGCTTACTTACAAGCCCTTAACCAACAATGCAGTTCAAGAAATAGAGTTAAGAAAATATTTACAAAATGAACTAGTGAATTTTTTTTTTTTTAAAGTAACAAGACAATAATGAGGCTACAGTTGAAGTTTACATACACTTAGGTTGGAGTCATTAAAACTAGTTTTTCAACCACTCCACAAATTTATGGTTAACAAACTATAGTTTTGGAAAGTCGGGTAGGACATCCATTTTGTATGTGACAAGTAATTTTTCCAACAATTGTTTACATACAGATTATTTTACTTATAATTCACTGTCACAATTCCAGTGGGTCAGAAGTTTACATGCACTAAGTTGACTGTGCCTTTAAACAGCTTGGAAAATTCCAGAAAATGATGTCATGGCTTTAGAAGCTTCTGATAGGCTAATTGACATCATTTGAGTCAATTGGAGGTGTACCTGTGGATGTATTTTAGGCCTACCTTCAAACTCAGTGCCTCTTTGCTTGACATCATGGGAAAAATCAAAAGAAAAATCAGCCAAGACCTCAGGAAAAAAAAAAAGTTGTTGACCTCCACGAGTCTGGTTCATCGTTGGGAGCAATTTCCAAATGCCTGAAGGTACCACGTTCATCTGTACAAACAATAGTACGCAAGTTTAAACACCATGGGACCACGCGGTCTTCATACCGCTCAGGAAAGAGACGTGTTCTGTCTCCTAGAGATGAACGTACTTTGATGCGAAAAGTGCAACTTCACAAAATAGATGGCGTCATGAGGATTGAAAATTATTTTGTGAAGTGCACCAGTCCCTCCTGCAGCAAACCATCCCCACATGATGCTGCCACCCCTGTGCTTCACGGTTGGGATTGTGTTCTTCGGCTTGCAAGCCTCCCTTTTTCCTCCAAACATGACGATGGTCATTATGGCCAAACAGTTCTATTTTCGTTTCATCAGACCAGAGGACATTTCTCCAAAAAGTACGATCTTTGTCCCCATGTGCAGTTGCAAACCGTAGTCTGGCTTGATAATGGCAGTTTTGGAGCAGTGGCTTCTTCCTTGCTAAGCGGCCTTTCAGGTTATGTCAACGTAGGACTCGTTTTACTGTGGATATAGATACTTTTGTACCTGTTTCCTCCAGCATCTTCACAAGGTCCTTTGCTGTTCTTCTGGGATTGATTTGCACTTTTCACACCAAAGTACATTCATCTCTAGGAGACAGAATGCGTCTCCTTCCTGAACGGTATGAAGGCTGCATGGTCCCATGGTGTTCATACTTGCGTACTATTGTTCTTACAGATGCATGTGGTACCTTCAGGCGTTAGGCTAATTTCCAGTCAGAAGCTTCTAAAGCCATTACATCATTTGCTGGAATTTTCCAAGCCGTTTAAAAGGCACAGTCAACTTAGTGTATGTAAACTTTGACCCACTGGAATTGTGATACAGTGAATTATAAGTGAAATAATCTGTCTGTAAACAATTGTTGAAAAATGACTTGCCAAAACTATAGTTTAACAAAATTTGTGGAGTGGTTGAAAAATGAGTTTTAATGACTCCAACATACGTGTATGTAAAGTGACTATGCATAGATAATAAAAGAGAGTAGCAGCAGCATAAAAACTAAATGGGGGGGGGGGGTCAATGTAAATAGTCCGGGTGGCCATTTGATTAATTGGTCAGCAGTCTTGGCGCTCCGGTACCGCTTGCCATGCAGTAGCAGAGAGAACAGTCTATGACTAGGGTGACTGGAGTCTGAATTTTTTGGGCCTTCCTGACACCGCCTAGTATATTAGATCCTGGATGGCAGGAAGCTTGGCCCCAGTGATGTACTGGGCTGTACGTACTACCCTCGAGCGCCTTACAGTCAGATGCTGAGCAGTTGCCATACTGAGGAGTTGCCATACCATGCGGTGATGCAACCGGTCAGGATGCTCTTGATGGTGCAGCTGTAAAACTTTGAGGATCTGGTGACCCATGACAAATCTTTTCTTTCTCCCGAGGGGGAAAAGATGTTGTCATGCCCTCTTCACAACTTTTTTGGTGTGTTTGGACCATGATAGTTTGGTGATGTGGACACCGAGGAACTTGAACCTCTTGACCCGCTCCACTACAACCCCGTCGATGTGAATTTCCATCCATATAAATAATAGTGACCACTTTGAATACAGTGTTGTTTGACATGACAATGAATTAAAATGCCAGGGAGGAGTTATTGTGACATGGTAGGAAACAAAGTGATTGTCAGTGTTTCTTAGGGGACCCTATAATCTTTGGCTACATTAAATGTTTTTGTGTAGCCAACATATTCATGCTTTGCCTATTCCCCTTTGATTTAGAAGATACTGTTGCACAGAAAACATGCTGAGTTAAGTCTACACCAGCACTGGTATCAGGCTGTGCTAGCTATCTACGTTTGTGCTGACTCAGTATATTTATTAGCTAGCCAGTTAACGCGCAATTAGCATAAGAAGCTAACATAATTTAGCTAAAACTTGCTAAGACAAAACTAGCTGTTTGAAGATTTTTATAACGCTTATGGATTTATATTAAGCAGCAAAGCAGAAACATCGTTGTCATCAACATTGTTGCATGTGTTACATTGACCATGCAGACTGAATGCAAGTGTCTCGTGGTCAAGGAACAACAAATGCGCTACTTAAGTAACAGAGCAGGGCTAGGTCTGTGTGGAAAGAGGCATGGAGAGTTAAGACTTAAGTAGTGGTGTAAAAAAAACTTTTAAAAAAGGACATAACACACAGCATATCACATTTAACAAACCCAAAACATACAAAATACTGTTATAGAAGGTAAAGTAAAAACCCAAACCAGTCCCTGCATCAATACAGGTATATAGTAAAATAAGGTATACCGCCCAGCCTTAACAAAAATATTGCCTCATGTAATCTTAGCAAAAAAGAAACGTCCTCTCACTGTCAACGGCGTTTATTTTCAGCAAACTTAACATGTGGAAATATTTGTATGAACATAACAAGACTCAACAACTGAGACAAACTGAACAAGTTCCACAGTCATGTGACTAACAGAAATTGAACAATGCGTCCCTGAACAAAGGGGGGGGGGGTCAAAATCAAAAGTAACAGTCAGTATCTGGTGTGACCACCAGCTGCATTAAATACTGCAGTGCATCTCCTCCTCATGGACTGCACCAGATTTGCCAGTTCTTGCTGTGAGATGTTACCCCACTCTTCCACCAAGTCACCTGCAAGTTCCCGGACATTACTGGGGGGGGGGGTCCAACAGGTCCCAGACATGGCCATGGCATAACACTGACAGTCCTGTCTTGCAGGAAATCACGCACAGAACGAGCATTATGGCTGGTGGCATTGTCATGCTGGAGGGTCATGTCAGGATGAGCCTGCAGGAAGGGTACCACATGAGGGAGGAGGATGTCTTCCCTGTAACGCACAGCGTGGAGATTGCATGCAATGACAACAAGCTCAGTCCGATGATGCTGTGACACACCGCCCCAGACCATGATGGACCCTCCACCTCCAAATCGATCCCGCTCCAAGGTACAGGCCTCGGTGTAACACTCATTCCTTCGACGATAAACACGAATCCGACCATCACCCCTGGTGAGACAAAACCGCAACTCGTCAGAGAAGAGCACTTTTTGCCAGTCCTGTCTGGTCCTGCGACGGTGGGTTTGTGCCCATAGGCGACATTGTTGCCAGTGATGTCTGGTGAGGACCTGCCTTAACGATCCTGTGCAGGTGTTGCTACACGTGGTCTGTCACTGCGAGGATGATTAGCTGTCCACCCTGTCTCCATGTAGCGCTGTCTTACGTGTCTCACAGTGCGGACATTGCAGTTTATTGCCCTGGCCACATCTGCAGTCCTCATGCCTCCTTGCAGCATGCCTAAGGCACATTCACGCAGATGAGCAGGGACCCTGGGCATCTTTCTTTTGGTGTTTTTCCCAGAGTCAGTAGAAAGGCCTCTTTAGTGTCCTAAGTTTTCATAACTCTGATGAACTCGTGGATACCATTTGTATGTCTCTGCGTGCAGTTTAAATGAAGTTGCTAACTAATGTTTGTGCAATTGCTAACTAGCATTAGCACAATGACTGGAAGTCTATAGTAACTGCTAGTATGCTAGTAGATGCCACAGACTGTCATTGCGCTAACACTAGTTAGCATTGGCTCACAAACTACCTCACTACCTTCATACTGGATGCAAATGGCTTCATTGCCAAAATCCCCAAGCTAACCAAATGAGAAAATGTATAATGCCATGGCTGAATGAATGCCTCTAGATTCAACTCAATTTCACACAGATTTTAAAATCAGAACAGAACTTCCATTTCATTTAGCTACTGTTTTTGTTATAGTTCTCAGATCAAAAGGTTTAAGCAAATTATCCCCATTCGCTAATAGGTAGAAGCTTGACTAGTTAATTTTGAAGAACAGATAGAAGAAGCCTAGGCTAAATTTAATAGCTAGCTGTATGCTCTTTTACATGAACCTGGCTGATGTTATTGAAGAGAGTTTATTTGGGGTTTTCTTCCCTTATAATCAAAATATATTTTACCTACAACCCAATGTGGTTTAAAATGGAAACATCTTTAATTAGGGTCATATTTGAACAATCACAAAAAATGTGATTAATCTTATTTACCAACAGAAAACCATATGATTAACTTGATAAATTATTTTGATCGTTTTTGACAGCCTTCATTTCAATATAACTACTTGACATGAAGTCACTCACCTGGAGATCAGGACCATCAGATTATTCTCCACATCAACGTCATAGCGACGCACATAAACATAGTCTCGTGAGTACATGGGATACTGTGGGAAGATAATACAACAAATCAAAAAAACAAAATGTAGGATAACTAATTGTTGTCATCTGTGGACTATGACACAGCCCTTATTTCAGGAAAACATTGCTTTCTTCCATAAAATACAACACTATGCTTGCATATCTGTAATAATCAAATCGAGAACACATGAACAAAGCAAAAACATGTAGCACTCAGTCTACAAATGTTACAATGTAACAGAGAAACCACTGAGGAAATGAAAGCATATCGCAAGTGCATGACTTTGACAAGCATGAGTTCTGCATTTCTAGTGTGTGAGTTGGCAGGGGGAACTTACAGGGAAATGCGTGGCCCAGTGCACAACCTCTGAGCCTGTGTTGACGTCCCTGTCCACCACCTCCAGCTTAAGAACTAGGGCATCCCACTTTTTCCTGTACTCAGTGTCCAACTGTGGCAAAGGGCAGTGCGTGAGACGAGAGGAACAGAGGCTTAAATTGAGCACACACATTCAACACGTAGAGCTACATATCTCCACACAAACCTTACACTCCAACAAGGGCATTTGGGTAAACAGACACGAACAAAAAACAAGAGCCAAGTACGGCGATAAGCACAGACACGCAAAGGGAGTGTATGAACATACAGGACTTCAGGTGCTGAATGGCACAAGCCACTTGCACATTTTCTACTGAATCATTTCTTAACAGGGTCACTGGCTAGGTTTCCATCCAATTGGCGACAGATTTTCATGTGAATATTCTAAAATCTACATAACAATATGCACATTTTCCCCACAGAAATGCGTTTCTGTTAAATTGACTTGTTGGGGATAAAAGGCTGTGTGTGACGTAGTGCACATAACTTTCCATGTACCGAATAATACAAATGAAATCAGTTTCCATTGCTTTTAACACTGATGGTTTGCTACACATTTTTTGGGGGGCGTTATATAGAGAGTTTGCCCACTCTGTTATTGACACATGCACTCTAGCCAACAGCTCGCAGATACAGTGTGATTATTATGGATAAAAGAGCGAAATTATTTCTATTTGCCAAATGGCAGCCAAGCATCAATGATCCTGTCACCAGAATAAGACCCTTCATATTTATTGGAAAGAAGCATCAAGCTTATAACCCTGAACTTTCACCACCCTGTGAAGTTCCTAACTTATTTAACCTGTACCCTACTAAACTACATTCTTTCCTGACAAGTTGTAGTGGGAGGACCACAATACATGTCACCAAGTTTACTTCGATATGATGGTTATTAAATCAATATTGGCGCATAAAAGCGTTTCTCGCATAATATTTATTTTACCCACATCAAAAGTATCCCACCTTGTCTAGCGTACTTTGTATTGTCGACATTTGGAAAGTTTACCGACAAATATTCTGTTTTCATCAGGCGCGTCATTACATTTTTTTTAATCTGACATACTATACTCGCATAAAAAGTTGGGATGGAAACTTGGTTAGTGAAGGTACAAGTTCTCTTGCACACTTTTTAACATTCAAAATTAAACTATTATACCAAATCAAGACAGTTAGCATAAAATAAGCCTGTTTAGTACCTGAACATTGAAGAACTGTCTGGGGGTGACATCGTTGTAAGAACCCAAAACTGTGAAAAGATTAGAGGGAAAAAGGTGTTGAGTGTTAATAATGACACTCAAACATGTAGATGATGATCAAGGCAATAAGAAGAGGGAAAAGAGTGCAAATGTACAAAAAAAAAATGCATGAAATGTAAGAAATGTATGCATTCACTACTGTAAGTTGCTCTGGATAAGAGCGTCTGCTAAATGACTAAAATGTAAAAAATGTAAAATGGTTGATGAAATTATGACATGCCAGATAGTCACATAGAAAAGGTACAGTGCATTCAGAAAGTATTCAGACCCCTTGCCTTTCCACATTGTTAAGTAACAGCCTTATTCTAAAATGTATTAAATCGTTTCTCAATCTACACACAATACCCCATAATGATGAAGCAAAAAGAAGTTTAGAATTTTTTGCGAACGTATATTTAGAGAGAAAAAAAAAAAAAAAAAAACACGGAAATATATCATTTACCTAAAGTATTCAGACCCTTTACTCAGCACTTTGTTGAAGCACCTTTGGCAGCGATTACAGCCTCGAGTCTTCTTGGGTATGACGCTACAAGCTTGGCTCACCTGTATTTGGGTTTCTCCCATTCTCTTCTCCCATTCCCACCTTCGTCCTGAGCAGGTTATCATCAAGGATCTCTGTAATTTGCCTTGATCCTGACTAGTCTCCCAGTCCCTGCCACTGAAAGACATCCCCACAGCATGATGCTTCCACCACCATGCTTCACCGTAGGGATGGGGCCAGGTTCCCTCCAGACGTGACGCTTGGCATTCAGGCCAAAGAGTTCAGTCTTGGTTTCATCAGACCAGAGAATCTTGTTTCTCATGGTCTAAGAGTTTTCAGGTGCCTTTGGCAAACTCCAAGCGGGATGTTATGTGCCTTTTACTAATGAGTGTCTTCTTTCTGACCACTACCATAAAGGCCTGATTGGTGGAGTGCTGCAGAGATGTTGTCCTTCTGGAAGGTCTCCCATCTCCACAGAGGAACTCTGGCACTTTGTCAGAGTGACCTTCAGGTTCTTGGTCACCTCCCTGACCAAGGCCCTTCTCCCCTGTGTAAGGACTGACGCCAGAGATCAGAAGCAGGTACGGGGAGTCAACATTTATTAAGGAACAGACATGAAACAAGACAGCACAGTGTCAGCACACAGGCAAAACAACGACATTCGACAATCAATGCAGCAGTGGGGAACAGAGATGGGGAACTGACAAATATAGGGGAGGTAATAATCAGACGATTGAGTCCAGGTGAGTCCAATAATACGCTGATGCGCATGACGGGGAAAGGCAGGAGTACTGATGGTGGCAGGAGTGTGTAATGCTAGGGAGCCTGGCACCTTCGAGCACCAGGGAGGGGGAGCAGGCGTGACACCCTGATTGCTCAGTTTGGCTGGGAGGCCAGCTTTACGAAGAGTCTTGGCGGTAACAAACTTCTTCCATTTCAGAATGGAGGCCACTGGACCTTCAATGTTGCAGATACTTTCTGGTACCCTTCTCCAGATTTGTGCCTCGACACAATCCTGTCTCTGAGCTCCACGGACAATTCCTTCAACCTCATGGCTTGGTTTTTGCTCTGACATGCACTGTCAACTGTGGGACCTTATATTGACAGGTGTGTGCCTTTCCAAATCATGTCCAATCAATGGAAACAGGATGCACCTGAGCTCAATTTGGAGTCTCATAGCAAAGGGTCTGAATACTTTTGTAAAGTTTATTTATTAGCAAAAATTTCCAAAAACCTGTCATTATGTTGTATTGTGTGTAGAGGTCGACCGATTAATCGGAATGGCCGATTAATTAGGGCCGATTTCAAGTTTTCATAACAAAATCGGTATTAAAAATGTTTAAATTCGATTTAAAATATATATATTTTTTAACTAGGCAAGTCAGTTAACAACACATTCTTATTTTCAATGACGGCCCAGGAACAGTGGGTTAACTGCCTTGTTCAGGGGCAGAACGACAGATTTTTACCTTGTCAGCTTGGGGATGCAACCTTACGGTTAACTAGTCTAACGCACTAACCACCTGCTTTACATTGCACTCCACGAGGAGCCTGCCTGTTACGTGAATGCAGTAAGAAGCCAAGGTAAGTTGCTAGCTAGCATTAAACTTATCTTGTAAAAACCATCAATCAAGCAATCATAAATCACTAGTTAACTACACATGGTTGATGATATTACTAGTTTAATCGAAGCGGTGCGCATTCGTGAAAAAGGTCCGTCGTTGCTCCAACTTGTACCTAACCATAAACATCAATGTCTCTCTTAAAATCAATACACAAGTATATATTTTTAAACCTGCATATTTAGTTAATATTGCCTGCTAACATGAATTTCTTTTAACCAGGGAAATGGTGTCACCTCTGCAACAGAGTCAGGGTATATGCTGCAGTTTGGGCCGCCTGGCTCGTTGCGAACTGTGAAGACTATTTTTTTCCTAACAAAGACAGCCGACTTCGCCAAACGGGGGATGATTAAACAAAAGCGCATTTGCAAAAAAAGCACAATCGTTGCACGACTGTACCTAACCATAAACATCAATGCCTTTCTTAAAATCAATACACAGAAGTATATATTTTTAAACCTGCATATTTAGCTACAAGAAATCCAGGTTAGCAGGCAATATTAACCAGGTGAAATTGTCACTTCTCTTCCGTTCATTGCACGCAGAGTCAGGGTATATGCAACAGTTTGGGCCGCCTGGCTCGTTGCGAACTAATTTGCCAGAATTTTACGTAATTATGACATAACATTGAAGGTTGTGCAATGTAACAGGAACATTCAGACTTATGGATGCCACCCGTTAGATAAAATACAGAACGGTTCCGTATTTCACTGAAAGAATAAACGTGATAGTTTCCGGATTCGACCATATTAATGACCTAAGGCTCGTGTTTCTGTGTGTTATGTTATAATTAAGTCTATGATTTGATAGAGCAGTCTGACTGAGCGATGGTAGGCAGCAGCAGGCTTGTAAGCATTCATTCAAAATAGCACTTTCGTGCGTTTTGCCAGAAGCCCTTCGCAATGCATTGCCCTGTTTATGACTTCAAGCCTATCAACTCCCAAGATTAGGCTGGTGTAACCGATATGAAATGGCTAGCTAGTTAGCTGGGTGCACTCTAATAGCGTTTCAAACGTCACTCTGAGACTCGGAGTAGTTGTTTCCCTTGCTCTACATAGGTAACGCTGCTTCGAGGGTGGCTGTTGTCGATGTGTTCCTGGTTCAAGCCCAGGTAGGAGCGAGGAGAGGGACGGAAGCTATACTGTTACATTGGCAATACTAAAGTGCCTATAAGAACATCCAATAGTCAAAGGTATATGAAATACAAATCGTATAGAGAGAAATAGTCCTATAATTCCTATAATAACTACAACCTAAAACTTCTTACCTGGGAATATTGAAGACTCATGTTAAAAGGAACCACCAGCTTTCATTTGTTCTCATGTTCTGAGCAAGGAACTTAAACGTTAGCTTTCTTACATGGCACATATTGCACTTTTACTTTCTTCTCGAACACTTTGTTTTTGCATTATTTAAACCAAATTGAACATGTTGCATTATTTAATTAAGGCTAAATTGATTTTATTGATGTATTATATTAAGTTAAAATAAGTGTTCATTCAGTATTGTTGTAATTGTCATTATTACAAATATATATATTTTTTTAAATAAATAAAAAACAAAAATAAATATTTAAAAAAAATATATATATATATATTTTAAAAAAATATTTATTTGTTTTTTATTTATTTAAAAAAATATATTTGTAATAATGACAATTTTATATATATATATATTTATTTTTTTAAACGCCGATTAGTCGGAATCGGTTTTTTTTGGCCCTCCAATAATCGTATCGGTGTTGAAAAATCATAATCGGTCGACCTCTAATTGTGTGTAGATTGGATTAAATAAACATTTCCTCATCATTTTAGATTAAGGCTGTAACAAAATATGGGAAAATTGAAGGGGTCTGAATACTCATTCTGAGTGTCAACAATCAATTAAGTTTATTTATAAAGCCCTTCTTACATCAGCTGATGTCAAAGTGCTGTACAGAAACCTAGCCTAAAACCCCAAACAGCAAGCAATGCAGGTGCAGAAGCACAACACAAAGCTATAAGTGACAATGCATGCTGACCTCTGTATTCCCACAAGTGGCTTCCCTCGATGGGCCGCCTCCACACTTTGAAGTTATTCTTCTCCATGACAACCTCCCAGCCAGTCTCCACCTGCCCTGCAGCCTTCTCCTTTTCTGAAGATGCACTCGGATTCTTCACCTTCTCCAAAGCTTGGAGCTCTAGTCCACATCTGGGGAAGTGTGCAGGGATAGAGATCTTAACACGGTAATATCACAGTACCAAATTGTCATGATACCAACATTTTAGAATACCGTAGTCCCATTTCATATGATACTGACTTTTTCCAGCCCTAGCGATCTAAAAAACCTGCTACAAAATGTTTATAAATTCAGTTGAATTGAAGCAACAGCCACTAGTCTCTGGTATGCACAGGTCCAATCATATTCACTTCCATGCTCACATCACGTGTAGCAGCTGTAATCAGCCAGCATAACCCTCTACCAGCCCTCCCTCACATGCTTCTCTCCTTCTGCTCTTCATGCGCATCCTCAGTCAGTTAAAAAAAATATATACATTCAGCAGTGATGGAGAGCGGGGATGCAGACCCAGACGAGTCTGTTAGATTTGTACATTTGTTACATTGGAGCAGCACGCAAAGCGAGCAATGTTGATACATTGTATGATTTCAAATAGCCTGTTATAACCAAGAACACAGACCAGTCTGAGTTTGAAGTTCACTGTCATGCAGCCTCAGTATCAGAGGGGTAAAATGTAGCACTGCTTGGCGACAGGCATGCTTGCAGCTTCACAGCAAAGACAACGGGTTGTCGAGCATAATTGGTTAAAAAAAAATAATAATTAAAAAAGGGACCCATATTACCGGAGATACCCATTTTAAAATGGGATTCGTGCGCATTTGATATAATTTTACAAACATGTCGCAGGCCATGTTATACTAATCCCGGGTCGCTAATTATTGGTTTGATAAGACTGTTCAGTCATGTTACCTAGCTAGCTAACAACCTGGTAACTTGACAGTAGGTTTAGGCTAATTTAATTGGCACAGGAAGAAAGGAAAAGGGTATGCTTCTCAAAAAGGTAGGAATGTAATGTAAGCCTAAACTACAGTTGAAGTTGGAAGTTTACATACACTCAGGTTGGAGCCATTAACCTGTTGGGGCTAGGGGGTAGTATTTGCACGGCCGGATAAAAAACGTACCCGATTTAATCTGGTTACTACTCCTGCCCAGTAACTAGAATATGCATATAATTGTTTGATTTGGATAGAAAACACCCTAAAGTTTCTAAAACTGTTTGAATGGTGTCTGTGAGTATAACAGAACTCATTTGGCAGGCCAAAACCTGAGAAGATTCCAAACAGGAAGCACTCTCTCTGACCATTTCATGGCCTTCTTGATCATCTCTAACCAAAACAGGGGATCTCTGGCATGACGTGACATTTTCTAACGCTCCCATAGGCTCTCAGAAGGCACCAGAAAGATGAATGGTGGCTTTGCAGGCCATGGCTGAAAAACATTAGCGCATTTTGTAAGTGGTCGATCTGAGAACAATGAGACTGGGGCGCGTGTGCCCGAGCTGACACCATGTTTACTTTCTCTCTCTTTGAACGAAAACAACCACTCCCGGTCGGAATATTATCGTTTTTTTTACGAGAAAAATGGCATAAAAATAGATTTTAAACAGCGGTTGACATGCTTCAAAGTACGGTAATGGAATATTTACATTTTTTTTGTCACCAACTGCGTCGGGCGCGTCACCCTTATTTACCCTTCGGATAGTGTCTTGAACGCACAAACAAAATGCCGCTATTTGGATATAACTATGGATTATTTGGGACCAAACCAACATTTGTTATTGAAGTAGAAGTCCTGGGAGTGCATTCTGACGAAGAACACCAAAGGTAATCAAACTTTTCTAATAGTAAATCGGAGTTTGCTGAGTACCACACTTTGTGGGTGTCAAAATAGCTAGCCTGTGATGGCTGGGCTATCTACTCAGAATATTGCAAAATGTGCTTTCACCGAAAAGCTATTTTAAAAATCGGACATAGCGAGTGCATATAGGAGTTCTGTATCTATAATTCTTAAAATAATTGTTATGTTTTTTGTGAACGTTTATCATGAGTAATTTAGTAAATTCACCGGAAGTGTTCGGTGGGAATGCTAGTCACATGCTAGTCACATGCTAATGTAAAAAGCTGGTTTTTGATATAAATATGAACTTGATTGAACAAAACATGCATGTATTGTATAACATAATGTCCTAGGCGTGTCATCTGATGAAGATCATCAAAGGTTAGTGCTGCATTTAGCTGTGGTTTGGGTTTATGTGACATTATATGCTAGCTTGAAAAATGGGTGTCTGATTATTTCTGGCTGGGCACTCTGCTGACATAATCTAATGTTTTGCTTTCGTTGTAAAGCCTTTTTGAAATCGGACAGTGTGGTTAGATTAACGAAAGTCTTGTCTTTAAAATGGTGTAAAATAGTCATATGTTTGAGAAATTGAAGGAATATCATTTCTAAGGTATTTGAATATCACGCCACGGGATTACACTGGACCTAGCCCATAGAAGTTAAAACTCATTTTTCAACCACTCCACACATTCCTTGTTAACAAACTATAGTTTTGTCAAGTCGGTTAGGACATCTACTTTGTGCATGACAAAGTAATTTTTCCAACAATTGTTTACATCTAAGATTATCTGGTCTGATGAAACCAAGATTGAACTCTTTGTCCTGAATGCCAAGCGTTACGTCTGGAGGCAACAGGCACCATCCCTATGGTGAAGCATGGTGGTGGCAGCATCATCATGCTGTGGGGATAACTTGACAGAGTGTGCAAAGCTGTCATCAAGGCATAGGGTGGCTACTTTGAAGAATCTGAAATATATTTGATTTGTTTAACACTTTTTTTGGTTACTACATGATTCCATATGTGTTATTTCATAGTTTTGATGTCTTCACTATTATACTACAATGTAGAAAATAGTAAAAATAAAGAATAACCTGGAATGAGTAGGTGTGTCCAAACCTTTGACTGGTACTGTATGCATGCGTCTATATCTCAATCTAGAACAGGATTACCTATTTTGGATGCAATTTCAATGGAGTTGATGGAGCGATAGGACGATTGCGAGAGAGTGCTTGCGCGTGCACTTATTTAAAGCAATGATATTCTTATAATAGGCTGTTTTATAAAAAAAATTAAAAACAAGGTGACCTCCAAAAGCCAGATGGAGATGTGTAAATAAAAAGTGCATTCAGTCTTTATATTACTGCAGTATAGGCTATGCTACAGCAAATGTAGGCCTACCAGTCACAATAAAAAAAGTTAACATGAGATAGGTCTACATGCATTGTGAACTGAGCTCCATACTGGGATGGGCTGTCTGTGCCCACCCTGAGTGTTTATTCATCATGCAGAGCATGTAGAGAAGCCAGAATTATATTATTGCATAAAATTTAACAGTTCCATTTCACACCATAATGTTCATATAAATAATTATCATTTACCGGTTTCTCAGTTATTTATCCCAGGAACAGGGAGTGGTTTTGTAGTATAAACTTAGAAAATACATTTATTGAAAACTATAAAAAAATGTAAAGTTTAACGGTACTGAAAAACCATCCTGTGGCCATTTCCAAATACCCCGATATACAGCATATAAGGCATACTGCCCAAGCCTAGATGGTAGGCTTGATCACCAACGATGAGAAATCCTATAGGGAGGTCAGAGGCCTCGCAGTGTTGTGCAAAGACAAAAACCTCTCCCTCAACGTCAGAAAGACAAAAGATTGTGGACTATAGGAGGGCCGAGCATGCCCCCATTCACGTCGGCAGGGCTGTAGTGGAGCGGGTCAAGAGCTTAAAGTTTCTCAGTGTCCACATCAATAAGGACCTATCATGTTCCAAAACACACCAACACAGTCGTGAAGAGGGCATGACAACACCTCTACTCCCTCAGCAGGCTAAAAAGATTTGACATGGGCCCTCAGATCCTCAAAAAGTCCAACAGCTGCACCACTGTGAGCAGCTTGACTGGCTGCATCCCAGATTGGTATTGCAATTGCTTAGCATTCGACCGTTAGGCGCTACAGAGGGTAATGCGTACGGACCAGTAAATCACAGGGTCAAGCTCCCTGACATCCAGGATGTCTATACCAGGCGTTGTCAGAGGAAGGCCCTACAATGTGTCAAACACTCCAGCCACCCAAGTCATAAGCTGTGTTCGAATATTCATACTAAACTGCACTAACCGTACTATTTCTGACGTAAATTTGGTATGTTGTATGCTTATTGGTCATAGTTAGTATGCCAAAAGTTCCCAGATGTTGTACTAAATTAGCCAAAATACGAAGTATACAAGCAGTGGACAATATTTCCTTGCTTTTAAGGCAAGTAATGCAATTCAGAAAATGGGCGTGGCTTCACAACGGTTTCAGATTTTAAGAAACTGGTGGAAAATATGCAGCCGAAGTCCAACGAGAGCATATACAAACTCATTGCTTTATGACAAAATGTTAAGAAAATGTTGAGCAATGTATAGTCGTTGTGCGTCCACCATGGACATTGTTAATTCTGGCTATCTACTCCGATTTCAGAGTGTGCCAGAGCGCAGAATACCTGATGAATTTACAAAACGCTAAAAACCCCATTGAATATATGGCCGGTGTCAGTAAACGTCTGCAAAAAAAGGGGAATTAAATTGTTGCCAGCAGCACAAATACAATCACAAATGCTCTGGATAACATGAAAACAGCCTAACGAGCTCTGCTAGGGCAATTAAAATGGTCAGATTGAGGCCTTCTCTCATTTGTGACAGGAATTAGCTAGCAAGTTAGCCAACTAAGCTGTTGGCAGTCAAGCACCCAAGCTGTTTTGAGGTCAGAATGCTCGGCTCAACTACTCCTCGGCCAGAGCGTCCAGTGACGCGCTCCGAGGGCGAAACGCTCTGAATTTATGAACGGAAAATCTGACAAACAATGCTCTGCAATTACGAACACCCAGAGCGCACCCTGGCACTCTAGATTGAATTTACGAACACACCCCAAATCGTAAAATGTCTAGCTAGTCATTTGTTATGCTAACAAGCTAGCAAGAAGTTGCATAGCAACAGCATCAACTTCCGGTAGACAGCCGAAGCGCTAGTATGTTCAACTGAAAGGATACCGTTTGTTTACAGTATACTAAAATGAACTAATAGTATGTAGTATATACTCATTAAGTATGGGTATTCAACACAGCTATAGACCGTTATCTCTGCTACCGCACGTCAAGCGGTACCCAAGCGCCAAGTCTGGGACCAAAAGGCTCCTGAACAGCTTCTACCCCCAAACCATAAAACTAACCGTCAGTAATCAAATGGCTACACAGACTATTTGAATTGACCCCCTTTTTATTTGCACTGGCTCTATGAACACTCACTGGACTCTACCCATACATACTACACTGACACTCCAACACACACCTTTCAGAAAGTATTCACACCCCTTTACTTTTTCCACATTGTTGGAAAAGCCTGAATTAAAAAATGTATTAATTGAAAAAAATATTGTCAATGGCCTACACACACACAATACTCCATAATTTCAAAGTGGAATTATGTTTATCAAAATGTTGAGTCAATTATTCAACCCCTTTGTTATGGCAAGACTAAATACGTTTAGGAGTAAACATTTGCTTAACAAGTCACAATAAGCTGCATGGACTGTGTGTAATAAGTGTTTAACTGATTTTTGAATGACTACCTCATCTCTGTACCCCACAGACACAATTATCTATAAGGTCAAATTTCAAATACAGATTCAACCACAACCCCAGGGAGGATTTCCTATGCCTTGCAAAGAAGGGCACCCATTGATAGATGGGTAAAAAATAATATATATATCCTTTCTAACTCAGTTGCCGGATAGGAAGGAAACTGCTCAGAGATTTCACCATGAGGCCAATAGTAACTTTAAAACAGTTAAGCATTTAATGGCTGTGATAGGAGAAAACTGAAGATGGATCAACATTGTAGTTACTCCACAATACTAACCTAATTGACACAGTGAAAAGACGATAGCCGGTACAGAATAAAAAGACTCCAAAACATGCATTCTGTTTGCAATAAGGCACTAAAGTAATACTGAAAAAAAATGTGGCAAAGCAATTTACTTTTTGTCCTGAATACAAAGTGTTGTGTTTGGGGCAAAACCAATACAACACATTACTGAGTACCACTCTCCATATTTTCAAGCATAGTCGTGGCTGCATCATGTTATGGGCATGCTTGTAATTGTTAAAGGAGTGGGGAGTTTTTCAGGATAATTTTTTTTTTACATTTTACAGAATGGAGCGAAGCACAGGCATAATCCTAGAGGAAAACCTTGCAGTCTGCTTTCCACCAGACACTGGGCGATGAATTCACCTTTCAGCAGGACAATAACCTAAAACAGGCCAAATCCACTGGAGTTGCTTACCAAGAAGAGAGTGAACGTTCCTGAGTGTCTCATTTACAGTTTTGACTTAAATCTACGGCAACACTTGAAAATGGTTGTCTAGCAATGATCAACAACCAATTTGACAGAGCTTTTAGAATTTTGAAAATAAAAAAAACTGCCAAATGTTGCACAATCCAGGTGTGGAAAGCTCTTAAAGACTTACTCAGAAAGACTCAGCTGTAATCGGTGCCAAAGGTGCTTATACAAAGTGTGACTCAGGGGTGTGAATACTTATGTAAATTAGATCTGTATTTAATATTCAACATGTTTTCACTGTCATTATGGAGTATTGTGTGTAAATGGGTGAGAAAACAATTGTATTTAATCCATTTTGAATTCCAGTTGTAACAAAATGTGGAATGAATCAAAAGGGTATGAATACTTTCAAGGTACTGTAAACTACATATGCTCACACATACACGCATATTGACGCCACTCACACGCTGCTTATTATACGTTGATTGCAGTGGAGGCTGCTGAGGGGAGGACGGCTCATAATGACTGGAACAGAGCCAATGGAATGGCATCTAACATGCGTTTGATACCATTCCACCAATTCCGCTCCAGCCATTAACAGAAGCCCCCCCCCCCCCCCCCCCCCCAATTAAGGTGCCACCATATCCCGTGGTTGATTGCCTAGTCACTTTTACCCCTACCTACATGTACATAATTACCTCCACATACCCCTGCACATTGACTCGGTACTGGTACTCCTTGTGTATAGTCTTGTTATTGTCATTTTATTGTGTTACTATTACCTTTTTTGCTAACTCTGCATTGTTGGGAAAGGGCTCGTGAGTAAGCACCTGTTGTATTCTGCGCATGTGACAAATAAAATTGTATTTGAAACCAAGCACATTGCCCGCTTTCACATTGCAGGACAAGGTTAAAGCAAAGGTTGGCCTAATATTCCACACCTGCATTAAACAATTGGGAGAGAAAAAAAATCAAGTGTACAATTTGGCACAGTGTAATATGCACACAATGTTTCACGTGATAAACTGGGTGGTTCGAGCCCTGAATGTTAGTTGCCAGACTGCAGCAGGGGTATGACAAAACATGTATTTTTACGTTGGTAACCAGTTTATAATAGCAATAAGGCACCTCGGGGGTTTGTGGTATATCGCCAATATACCACGGCTAAGGTCTGTATCCAGGCACTACGCGTTGCGTCGTCTTTATGAGTTGCCCTTGCAGTGGTATATTGTCCATAATACCACACCCCCTTTGGCCTTATTGCTTAATTGTAAGTAACCGCATGTACCTGTGTAGTTCTTCATCTCGAACCTTCTCGTCCTCCCACATAAATACACCAGCCAGTGCAGCCACAAGCTTCCCCGTGGAGGCGTGCTTGCTCTGGAGTCGACGCCATATGCTTCCTACCAGAGTCCACCTGGTTCGCTCCGAGTACAGGTTTGAGTAGAGCTCTCCAATCTGATGAGCGCGTCGAAGCCTCTGGCCGGTCACAAAGCTACAATGGTTGGCAAAAATTGACAGGAGGCCTTGCTTCTTCTTGTCAGATCTCGCTTTTTCACTCGTGCCCACCCCCGATCTCTGGAGCCAAGACAACAACAGGCCAATGCGTCGTCCCATCCATGAGGTGGTTACGGATTTGCCCTTGCCAATTCCCTGTCTCAGTGCATTACTGCTTTGAAACCTAACAGCACATACACTGATTTCACATAACGCTATAGGCCGCCGATGTATAGACTGAAACATGCTGCAGGTTGTGCAAGTTCAACAACTAGAAGTGGCCGCTAATTAAAGCAAGTGGTTGGATTGGAACACTCGTCACCAACAATGTCACGTTGTGATGCTGTCAATATTGACTGAAAACTACGAATAATTTACATAACTATAAGAAGCAAACCACACTGCCAAATATGCAGATTATGCCAACGTTAGCTGGTTATATAGCTAGGTTGTTCCTTTACAGGCCTAACAAAGTATCAAGGTCCCATGCTCTTAGTAAACTTATGACGTTAGCTAGCTAACGTAAACTACGCACGAGCCAAGCACTATCTACCATGGAACTGATTACCTTTGCACAGCGGACAGATTACGTACTGTTTTTTTGAATAGCCGTATAAACCGCTATTACTTTTAATTGTGCTCAATTCGGTTAAATTACTAGCTCACCAATTTCACGTTTTTCTTGCACATCGCAGTCAGTCGACCTGATCCCTACCTTCCACGCCCCTCGAGAGGATCCTCCTTATTTGGACAACACAATTATTATTGGTCATTCCTCGTTGGGGTGCAATTTTCATTGGCAGTAGTTGGTGTCAATATTTAGATTAGCAACTAGCATGTTAAGTTGTGATCCTGACGTCATTCTGCCTTGAAGGACCACGATAAAGGTGAAAAGGAGTCTATGCAAATGCACAGTTGCATTAGCAAGGTAATCAGAAATAATGCTAAACGAAAAAAAGAATACAGTTGAATCATTAAACAAATACTGTCAATGAAAGCGAAATGTAATATGGACAGCAATTATCTTTGCAGTCAACAATAGATCAAATTGAAACGACAGCCATTGTCCGCCAGGTGGAGCAGTAGATTTCACGCTACTGCTCTTATGCAATGATGTAAAGGGCTTTGTCCATACTGAAGATTCGCCTCTCCTCTCCGGACATACAAAAGAGAATACGTACAGTTTTCCGTTAATTGTATACCTCAGTGCTAGGTTCTTATATCATACTTTCATAGTGAAAAGAGATGAACAGCTATCCTTGAGATGAAAGTAGCTAAACTACACTACAAAGGAAAGTAGCTGACTAATTTGAAAGTAGTTAGGTGGCTAAGCATAATAATTGCTCAGTTTTTAACAAAAGCACCAAATGTGGCACAGATAGATTTGTGTATAATGAAAATATTTAGATGTAAACAGGATAGTTCACCCAAATTCCAAAAGGACATATTGTTTTCCTTACCCTGTAAGCAGTCTATGGACAAAGTATTGTAATGAAACAGGCAGGGAGCAGGCCTCGAACCCTCAACCTTCTAGCCCGAAGTCCAGCGGGCTATCGACTGTGCCCCAAAAGCATGCTCGAGCAGCAGAGTCGATATCTGTGCTTATAAACCCAGGGTCGTTACATTACTCCCTTCTTTCAAAGAGCTTGTCCTCCTACTAGCTTGCGACTCAACGTCTTATAGGAACTCGCTCAACAGCCAAGCACACACACTGTCATGGATGCAAGGTTCGATCCCACTTCTGACACCAATGTAATGAAACGGGCAGGGAGCAGGCCTCAAACCCTCGACCTTCTAGCCCTAAGTCCAGCGCGCTATTGACTGTGCCCCAAAAGCATGCTCGAGATATCCGTGCTTATAAACCCAGGGTTGTTACACTATGTTTACAAAAACCCTGCCATTCTGCACATGCGTACATCTGCATATTCTCCAGTCAGAATCTGACATAACTTGTTAGTGCAGGAGAGAGAGAGAGAGAGAGAGAGAGAGAGAGAGAGAGAGAGAGAGAGAGAGAGAGAGGAGAGAAGAGAAGAGATTGTTGCTGGTGGGTATATTATGTGTTAGTTGTTGCGCAGAGTTTTTTGTTAAGTATTGTGTAGCCGCTGCTTCTGAGGTATGTGTGTGTGCCAATAGGATGCAGTGTTTTTGATTCTTGAAATTGATTACTTACTTTTGTATTGTTTTATTTGTTCCCGGGGGGAAGGGGAAGGCACCTAGGGAGTGCTTAGGCAAGAGGCCTGCGGGCATACATTACCCGTAGTAGTTTACTGTCTATGCACACTAGGTAAGACCTGGGTGGACCACCCCCTGTATTTTGGTTAGTGCACCAGGTGGTGCTAGTTAGGTAAGTAGTAGGTAGGCAGATAAGGTAGGAGAAGGGGCTTTGACATTTACTTCCTTTGGTTCCGTCCAGACCCTTTTCCCCAAATTTACTGTGTGAAGGAATAAATTCCCTGTAAACGGTAATTTCTCTGATTTTGTCATCCTTACTCGCACCTACAGTCCCATACCTCATTCACTCCACGGGAAGTTGAGATGTAGCAGGGTGTTGCGTTCCCTCTTCCTAGAGGTGTACATAGCAGTGTCTGTATAGAGCAAATGTGTATATAACGTTATTTGTTATAACTGCAGAGACGCAAGGTCTTTTTCATAACCTTTATGGTGTTATATTCTGTCCATGTGCTTATGAACATTCCTCCTCTAGTTCTGTGTGACGTGAATGCTAATATAGCTTTGGAGAATAGGCAATCGTACTGTTTGTCCATTTTGAGACACTGTAGCCAGTCTCAAACTTCCTCAAAATAGTCACAATTATTCTAAGATAACTCAAGAAATCAGTCATTAATTTTTATGTTTTTGCAGAGGAGATATTAATCGCTCAATTTTACATCTAAGATGGTTGGTGCTGTATTTCTCAATGAAAAAATGTGTATGAAAACGAGTGTCTCGTTGAGTGACGACAAAGACTTTATTGAAGAATCCCTATTGTTGACCAATCACCAACGAAGGGGCATAGATTTCGGCTCCTGAACTTTGGCTGGCCTTGAGAAAAAAAGTGTGTGCACGAACAGCCGACAAAACCCTTAACGAAGTCCTAAACTAACAAAAACATCACAATGTTGTCATAATATATGCACAAACACTTCCGAATTGTTTCGGCTGGGAAGCATATGGACTATAGGTCGACCGATTAATCGGAATGGCCGAATTCAAGTTTTCATAACAATCGCTAATCGGCATTTTTGGACACCGATTATGGCCGATTACATTGCACTCCACGAGGAGATTGCGTGGTAGGCTGACTGTTACGCGAGTGCAGCAAGGAGCCAAGGTAAGTTGCTAGCTAGCATTTAACTTATCTTATAAACAACAATCAATCTTAACATAATCACTAGTCAACTACACATGGTTGACGATATTACTAGTTTATCTAGCTTGTCCTGCGTTGCATATAATCGATGTGGTGCCTGTTAATTTATCATTGAATAAACGGGTGATGATTTAACAAGCACATTCGCGAAAAAAGCACTGTCGTTGCACCAATGTGTACCTAACCATAAACATCAATGCCTTTCTTAAAATCAATACACAAGTATATATTTTTAAACCTGCATATTTAGTTAATATTGCCTACTAACATACATTTATTTTAACTAGGGAAATTGTGTCACTTCTCTTGTGTTCTGTGCAAGCAGAGTCAGGGTATATGCAGCAGTTTGGGCTGCCTGGCTCGTTGCGAACTGTGTGAAGACCATTTCTTCCTAACAAAGACTAATTAATTTGCCAGAATTGTACATAATTATCACATAACATTTAAGGTTGTGAAATGTAACAGCAGTATTTAGACTTAGGGATGCCACCCGTTAGATAAAATACGGAACGGTTTCGTATTTCACTGAAAGAATCATTTTTTTTTTCGAAATGATAGTTTCCGGATTTGACCATATTAATGACCTAAGGCTCGTATTTCTGTGTGTTATTATATTATAATTAAGTCTATGATTTGATATGTGATAGAGCAGTCTGACTGAGCGGTGGTAGGCAGCAGCAGGCTCGTAAGCATTCATTCAAACAGCGCTTTCATGTATTTGCCAGCAGCTCTTTGCTGTGCTTCAAGCATTGCGCTGTTTATGACTACAAGCCTATCAACTCCCGAGATTAGGCTGGCAATACTATAGTGCCTATAAGAACATCCAATAGTCAAAGGTATATAAAATAGAATGGTATAGAGAAAAATAGAACTATAATTCCGATAATAACTACAACCTAAAACTTCTTACCTGGGAATATTGAAGACTCATGTTAAAAGGAACCACCAGCTTTCATATGTTCTCATGTTCTGAGCAAGGAACTTAAACGTTAGATTTTTTACATGGCAAATATTGCACTTTTACTTTCTTCTCCAACACTTTGTTTTTGCATTTTTTAAACCAAATTGAACATGTTTCATTATTTATTTGAGACTAAATTGATTTTATTGATGTATTATATTAAGTTAAAATAAAAGTGTTCATTCAGTATTGTTGTAATTGTCATTATTACAAATATATAAAAATCTGCCGATTAATCGGTAGTGGCTTTTTTTGGCCCTACAATAATCGGTATCGGCGTTGAAAAATCATAATCGGCCGACCTCTAACATGGACACCTTTTTGGCCTCTTGCTTAAAGCCTTAGGCCTGTTCATTCTATAGCTATACTCTGCCCCCTAGTGGAGCTTTCCAGTTACTTACTATTCTTATGGCAGTGTTATTATTTTGCATTATTGTAATATTGTTTTATTGTTATATCCAGATATTTGGTTGTAATTACTAATCATTCCTCTTTATTCTGTACTTTCAGAAACCACACACTTACGGTGTTCAACATAATTTGCCATTAACATCATACGTTTTGTACGACTAGCAACATACAGTGAACGCTCACTCCTTTATAGTGTGACAGCAATTCAAGCATGGATTGCTGTCATACCTTGTCCATAGACTGCTTACAGGGTAAGGAAACCAATGTAATTTTGTAATTTGGGTGAACTATCCCTTTATTAAGAATTATAAAGAATTATGCAAACTCCCACAACAGTTGTTTAGATTTTCTGAATGTCAGACTGTTCTGATAAAATGTCACTAGAGTCAGACTGGGAAGGCAGGAGAACCATGTTTACACTGGAAAGCAGTAGGGGTGGCACAGATTTTTCTGGACATCCCTCTCTGGGAACGCAAAGGGGAACAGTGGTGAAAAAAGTACCCATTTGTCATATTTGAGTAAAAGTAAAGATACCTTAATAGAAAATTACTTAAATAAAAGTGAAAGTCACCCAGGAAAATGATACTTGAGTAGAAGTCTAAAAGTATTTGGTTTTAAATATACTTAAGTATCAAAAGTAAATGTAATTGCTCAAATATACTTAAGTATCAAAAGTACAAGTATGAATCATTTCAAATTCCTTATTTTAAGCAAAAGAGATGGCACCAACTATTTGATTTAAAAAAAAAAAATGTCCGGATAGCCAGGGGCACACTCCAACACTGAGACATAATTTACAAAGGCAGTAGGGATGACCAGCGATGTTCTCTTGATAAGTGTGTGAATTGGACCATTTTCCTGTCCTGTTAAGCATTCAAAATGTAACTAGTACTTTTGGGTGTCAGGGAAAATGTATGGATTAAAAAGTACATTATTGTCTTCAGGAATGTATCCAGGCTGTATCACAACCGGCCGTGATTGGGAGTCCCATAGGGCGGCGCAAAATTGGCTCAGTGTCGTCCGGGTTTGGCCGGTGTAGGCCGTCATTGTAAATAAGAATTTGTTCTTAATTGGCTTGCCTAGTTAAATAAAGTTTCAATCAAAAAAATAGTAAAAGTAGTCAAATATAAATAGTAACGTACAGACACCCAAAAAACGACTTAAATAGTATTTTAAAGTATTTTCACTGAAGTACTTTACACCACTGTAGGGGAAAATTTGGCAATGCACAATATTTGCAGCAAGTGCATAGGCAAGATGTAATAGATGGTATGGGGTACAGTATATACCTATGAGATGAATATTGTAGGGTATGAAAACATATAAAGCAGCATTGTTTAAGGTGGCTAGTGATACATTACATCAGGATGGCAAGATGCAGTAGATGGTATAGAGTACAGTATATACATATGAGATGATCCATCCTATCATCTCTTCCCACCTTCTCCAACCTATCTCCTGATTCTGCCTCCTCAACCCACCTCTCCTCCCTTTCTGCATCCTTTGATTTTCTCTGTCCCCTATCCTCCAGGCCGGCTCGGTCCTCCCCTCCTGCTCCGTGGCTCGACGACTCACTGCGAGCTCACAGAACAGGGCTCCGGGCAGCCGAGCGGAAATGGAGGAAAACTCGCCTCCCTGCGGACCTGGCATCCTTTCACTCCCTCCTCTCTACATTTTCCTCTTCTGTCTCTGCTGCTAAAGCCACTTTCTACCACTCTAAATTCCAAGCATCTGCCTCTAACCCTAGGAAGCTCTTTGCTACCTTCTCCTCCCTCCTGAATCCTCCTCCCCCTCCCCCCCCCCCCCCTCCTCCCTCTCTGCGGATGACTTCGTCAACCATTTTGAAAAGAAGGTTGACGATATCCGATCCTCGTTTGCTAAGTCAAACGACACCGCTGGTCCTGCTCACACTGCCCTACCCTGTGCTTTGACCTCTTTCTCCCCTCTCTCTCCAGATGAAATCTCGCGTCTTGTGACGGCCGGCCGCCCAACAACCTGCCCACTTGACCCTATCCCCTCCTCTCTTCTCCAGACCATTTCCGGAGACCTTCTCCCCTACCTCACCTCGCTCATCAACTCATCCTTGACCGCTGGCTACGTCCCTTCCGTCTTCAAGAGAGCGAGAGTTGCACCCCTTCTGAAAAAACCTACACTCGATCCCTCCCATGTCAACAACTACAGACCAGTATCCCTTCTTTCTTTTCTCTCCAAAACTCTTGAACGTGCCGTCCTTGGCCAGCTCTCCTGCTATCTCTCTCAGAATGACCTTCTTGATCCTAATCAGTCAGGTTTCAAGACTGGGCATTCAACTGAGACTGCTCTTCTCTGTGTCACGGAGGCTCTCCGCACTGCTAAAGCTAACTCTCTCTCCTCTGCTCTCATCCTTCTAGACCTATCTGCTGCCTTTGATACTGTGAACCATCAGATCCTCCTCTCCACCCTCTCCGAGTTGGGCATCTCCGGCGCGGCCCACGCTTGGATTGCGTCCTACCTGACAGGTCGCTCCTACCAGGTGGTGTGGCGAGAATCTGTCTCCGCACCACGCGCTCTCACCACTGGTGTCCCCCAGGGCTCTGTTCTAGGCCCTCTCCTATTCTCGCTATACACCAAGTCACTTGGCTCTGTCATATCCTCACATGGTCTCTCCTATCATTCCTATGCAGACGACACACAATTAATCTTCTCCTTTCCCCCTTCTGATAACCAGGCGGCGAATCGCATCTCTGCATGTCTGGCAGACATATCAGTGTGGATGACGGATCACCACCTCAAGCTGAACCTCGGCAAGACGGAGCTGCTCTTCCTCCCGGGGAAGGACTGCCCGTTCCATGATCTCGCCATCACGGTTGACAACTCCCTTGTGTCCTCCTCCCAGAGTGCTAAGAACCTTGGCGTGATCCTGGACAACACCCTGTTGTTCTCCACTAACATCAAGGCGGTGACCCGATCCTGTAGGTTCATGCTCTACAACATTCGCAGAGTACGACCCTGCCTCACACAGGAAGCGACGCAGGTCCTAATCCAGGCACTTGTCATCTCCCGTCTGGATTACTGCAACTCGCTGTTGGCTGGGCTCCCTGCCTGTGCCATTAAACCCCTACAACTCATCCAGAACGCCGCAGCCCGTCTGGTGTTCAACCTTCCCAAGTTCTCTCACGTCACCCCGCTCCTCCGCTCTCTCCACTGGCTTCCAGTTGAAGCTCGCATCCGCTACAAGACCATGGTGCTTGCCTACGGAGCTGTGAGGGGAACGGCACCTCCATACCTTCAGGCTCTGATCAGGCCCTACACCCAAACAAGGGCACTGCGTTCATCCACCTCTGGCCTGCTGGCCCCCCTACCTCTGAGGAAGCACGGTTCCCGCTCAGCCCAGTCCAAACTGTTCGCTGCTCTGGCACCCCAATGGTGGAACAAGCTCCCTCACGACGCCAGGACAGCGGAGTCAATCACCACCTTCCGGAGACACCTGAAACCCCACCTCTTTAAGGAATACCTGGGATAGGATAAAGTAATCCTTCTACCCCCCCCCTTAAAAGATTTAGATGCACTATTGTAAAGTGGTTGTTCCACTGGATATCATAAGGTGAATGCACCAATTTGTAAGTCGCTCTGGATAAGAGCGTCTGCTAAATGACTTAAATGTAATGTAAATGTAAGATGAGTAATGTAGGTTATGAAAACATTATATAAAGTGGCATTGTTTAAAGTGGCTAGTGATACATCTAATTATATCAAGATGGCAAGATGCAGTAGATGGTATGGCGTACAGTATATACATATGAGATGAATAATGTAGGTTATGTAAACATTATCTAATATAAATAATATAAAGTGGCAAGTGATACATTGATTACATCAATTTTCCCATTATTATAGTGGCTTGAGTTGAGTCAGTATGTTGGCAGCAGCCACTCAATGTTAGTGATGGCTGTTTAACAGACTGATGGCCTTGAGATAGAAGCTGTTTTTCAGTCTCTCGTTTCCAGCTTTGATGCACCTGTACTGACCTCGCCTTCTGGATGCTCGGGTGGTTGTTGTCCTTGAGGATCTTTTAGTGCAGTGCCAATGTCTGGCGTTCACTATGAATGAAGTAACGCCTCCTATATTTTCAATTCATTTTCCACGATTGGTGAGTAAACGCTTGCGCAAAATAAAAAAAAGTTGTATAAACAGTGTTTATCCACTATACCACTGATCAGAACATCCCCTCCCTTGTTTTGGGCCACATGGAAGGGGCATATTAACCTTGATGCAACATTTGGTGCTTTTGTCATCAAATGAATGGTCATTATGGACATTTCTGTTTAGCCACCCCACTATACTATAAAGGTTGAATAAAAATAAATACATAATGGAAGGGGCATATTAACCTTGATGCAACATTTGGTGCTTTTATCATCAAATGAATGGTCATTTTGGACATTTCTGTTTAGCCACCCCACTATACTGTACACTTAATGACAAATACTGTAAGATTTGAATAAATATTAGTCAGAGCTTAAATATAAGACGACAAAGAAGGTATGTGACTCCAATACAGATCAACCCGAAGGACATTTTTTATTTCATTAAAAAAAACACAACACAATTTATTGATAACAACATCAGCCTATCAATCCGCAGTCACGGGAAATAATGCATTTTTTACTCAAAATAAAACAATTCTTAGGATGTAGATTTGAAAAATATACTCCACTCACTGCAAGATGAAATTAGTTCAACTAGGCCTACCACAAGCTACTGGAAAATGTGCTGCTTGCCTGTTTGTGAGTTTATACAATCTATGACATTACATTTTGTGTGGGAATGTGCCATGAAGAGCCACACACAACCAAGTAGTGAAAATTGTCATCAATGAATAATAAGGATACGTTGTAGCTCGATGATTGACAGGTATATCCAGTATGGGCATGAAGGGTGTGACCAAAGCACCACCCTCTGATTCTCCATAAAGACAAGCACCGGCTCGTGACTCAATCAAAACTAGCTTTTACCGGAACTATCAAGAGCTGATGCGCCTGGTTTTTACTCTGAATTTATAGGAATATAACTAAACGGAAAGAGTAGCTACGTTCATATAGTTATTTAGCTTTACATAGCTAGCTAAATTTGTTAAAGTTCAAACTAATCGTTTCCAGTGACTGTATATTTCATGATCCCGCGCGCGCTACTGTGGAAATTGTGCGCGGGTTAGATATTTGTTAGTCTTCCTTTTCATCATTGGTAACTTTTGCGACGTGTGGTAAGTTAAACTTGTCATTATTTTCAAATTCACAAATTATTATATTTGTTACGTTTGTAAAACTGCGGTTTCAATTTGTAACTAACGTTTGCTCGTATTAAGTACTTTGACTGACTTATTACTAGGTAACGTTAACTTACTAGTTAGTTCATGATAAACATCCCTATAACTAACGTTAACAAAATGTCTAAGTTACTATGGGAATATTTCCATCACATTGACAGTACGTTGGCAAACGTTACATCGTGATGATTATGAAATCAGATAGCAAGCGCTGACTAGCTAACGTTAGCTGTAACGTTACGAGCTTGGCTAGCAAAGCTAATATAATTCATTAGAATAATTAACGCGGCGCTAACAATATATAGCAATTACGAAACATGGCTTGTTACTATGGCTAGCTAGCATGACTTATATGGCGCGTATTGACTATTACATGTGTGAACTAGCGCATAGACACATCAATGTGGCTAGCTAGCTAACGTTAGACATTGGTCATGTTGCTAGTGCAAGTCAAGATTGAATGAATGACACGTGGTATGCGTCGTTTAACGTTAGATTTCTCGGTAGCTGGCAAACTTTGGATTCCTCTTAACCATGTTTAATGTATATCTAGCGAACGTGTGTGTATTGCATCGTCGTATATCAATGTTCTGTTACGTTACGTTGGCAATTCCTGTTATGTGATCTCGCTAAAGTTAGCTTTGGTGATTCTCTTCCTACGAGTGCATCCCCAAAATGGCTTCCTTTATTGGCTTATCTTGTCAGGCAAGCCAGTCTGTACGGTAACCATTGTCATTGCACAGCGAGACATGATTATGGGAAGGAAGTTGGCTCAGTGTCGTAACGTAGCTAATACAAAAGGTGAAATACCGGCAGCTCATAGCTTGCTAACTAGGTAGTTGTATTTATGCTTGACAGGGCAAGTGTTGTATTTATGCCTTACAGAGCAAGAGTTGACGTAAACATTTTTGTTTGTTTTCATACTGAAATTCTTATTGATTGTCCATAATTAAATGGCCTGGCCACCCTTTTTAATTTATATAAAAGGGAGGACATGGTCAGACTGTTATTTTGAGTAGTTTTGCGAAAGTGATAACCAAGTGTGGAGTGGTGTAGTTAAGTTATGCTTTTTTTCACGAGAGTTGAACCCTAGTTGCCATTGTGGGATTTGACTATCATAAATTGACCAGCAGCAGGTCTCTGACTCCTATTGTATAGCCATGAATGGATGTGTTCTGAGGCACACTGATGTGCTGAAGTTGGAAGAAATAATTTTGTTTGTTTTAGATTGGAAGTGTTTACATAACTAAGACTTTCTCAACTGTTGTCTTTCAGGATGTTCTGCCGTTCACCAACATTGACTGTTGAACAATGGGTGACCGTTTAGTCTGCATGATAGCCCAGAGCCAAAGAAACCCTAACAAAGATAGTAAAATTACAGGATAGCAATACGCCCACACTTTACCTCACCATAATTTATTTCTGTTCAGTCAGGGACAACTCATAGGCTACTCCCAGTGAGTTTAGTTAACCCTCAAACCCCTACGGGTTAGGGTCTTGAAGAGAACTTACTGTATACACACATTGATACCGCTTTTAATTTTGCTGTTTGCAAACATCACATCTATTTTCATATACATTCCCTTATATTGTGAAGCAAATCAATCTTTAGAGAAATCAATCACGCACAATGGTTTCGACAACTATCGCCACCCTCACCCTGACGGGCACCACACTCGGGATAATGGCCCAGGTCACTGGTGGACAACTGACAGACTACATGTGGCTCCTCATAGTTGGCTTTATCATCGCCTTCATCCTAGCCTTTTCTGTGGGGGCCAATGACGTGGCGAACTCGTTTGGCACGGCAGTGGGTTCTGGCGTGGTCACCTTGCGGCAGGCCTGCATCCTGGCCACTATCTTTGAGACCGTTGGCTCTGTGCTTCTGGGAGCCAAGGTCAGCGAGACCATCCGCAAGGGCATCATCGATGTGGGCATGTACAACGGCTCTGAACACGTGCTGATGGCTGGCTCTGTCAGTGCCATGTTTGGTGAGTGTTACAAAAGGGGTCTTGTAATACATTTGTATGTAAGAACATGGGTTTTATTCCATCTGGATTTATTGTATGATTTGACTTGGATGTAATGTTGAAACAATGCTTTGTCGCTCCCAGTTCAAGTTGTCAATTTGGCGTTTTATGCTGATTCTCAGGTTCTGCGGTATGGCAGTTGGTGGCCTCTTTTCTCAAGCTGCCGATCTCAGGTACCCACTGCATTGTGGGTGCTACCATTGGCTTCTCTCTGGTGGCCAAAGGTCAACAGGGGGTCAGGTGGCTGGAACTCCTCCGGATTGGTGAGTCCGCAGCTTCCATTATCCACAGCTTACTTTGACGTTATCGTCATTGTCTAAGTAAAATAAACCCTGCATTATGTCACATGTTTTCCAGTCAGACATGTTTATACATTAATGCCAGTGTCTGGTAGTGCAGAGCGATTAACCAAAATGTAGTTGTGTTTCAGTTAAATAATTGACCAAGTCCATTTTATTTCTTTTTTTGTGAGCCCAATGTGCCGTTTCTAAATAAAGAAATCAAATCCTTCACGAGAGAAGTCAAGAACTGTGGGACGCTGGGCTGAAGGGAGTTGTAGTTTTCACTAAGCAAATATTCCACCTATTTCAGCACAGAAACGTGTTAATTCACTACAATGACCATTGCGCACCTGTTCTTTCTGGCTCAGAGGTGCCTGCTACGTTAGGTTGGATACACACAGACCGCATGAGAGAGGAATGTACACAATGATGAGAGGTGGATAGACAAGTTCGCAAAGTATGCCTTATACATTTTGAAGAACTAGTCAAATTAATTTGTCAGACTGCTCTGCAGCATACTTAGGCAGGCTAGCCTAGCTAAATATGATGACTAAAGTCCGTTTCGTATGTGGAGCAGAGATGGCGTTGTCTTGCTGGTTGCTCCAGCCTAAGCAGAGATGAGATGATGACTTTAAGGAATGAACAAATGTATGTGTGTGTGCATCATTTTCCAGTGAAATGCTTGCTTACGAACCTTCCCAACAATGCAGTTAAAAAAAATTAATAGTAACAAACACGAGGAATAAAATAAAGTACACAAGAATGGAGCTATATAAAGAGGGTACCAGTTAAAAATGAAATAATTACAAGAAATATTGTTATTTCATAGTATTATTTCTATTGATGTCTAACCAATGTGGACCTGACAGATAATGAATATATTCATAGTTATAGCAATTGAATGTTCACTATTTTTGCTTTGGAATTCCCTTTAAAAATCTCTTAGTTTCATAATGCATTTAATGTTCAAAACAATAATCGCTCGGTGCTAGTGTCTGGTGTTCTTCCTGAGAGCACGGTGCAATGCTAATTGTTCTAATCTCCGCAGTTGCCTCCTGGTTCCTCTCCCCCCTTCTGTCTGGCATCATGTCAGGCGTCCTTTTCTACTTTGTACGCATGTTCATCTTGCACAAGGTAAGCTGAGTAAAATCCACTTATCTAGATGTCCTTGCAAATTGTAGGAAGCTTCCTGTTGGAAATTGTTGTTGGCTATGTGCCAGACCTTAAATGATGTCCCAAGCAAGGTCATTAGAATAAAGCCATTCCTTGTTCTTTGGAGAGAAGTGTCACTCCATGTTATCTCACATCAATTCATATCAAATTTACAGACACCCCTTTTCTGCCATCAAATGTAACCTGACAGTACAATAGAGTTCATAGTGTTTCTGACTGTTCTGTTTGTCCCCTTGCAGAAAGACCCAGTGCCCAACGGTCTGAAGGCCCTGCCTGTCTTCTATGCTGTCACCATGATGATCAACCTGTTCTCCATCATCTTCACTGGAGCTCCAAGTGAGTATCGTTGGCACACTCTGCCTTCACCTTGCATGCCTGCCTGCAGCCACGGCCTAAAATAAACTGCTCCCATAGCCAGCCAACCGGATCCCCACACTTTTCCCAAACTGTTTACTGTTCTCAGAGAAGGCCTGTTTATTTTAACCTGTTGTGTTTTGGCACTTTTCTTGAATGTGGTGTGGGTCATAACAGAATGAAATTGCAGAGAGGAGCACTGCACAACAGAGCTGGAAATAGGTTTTCTCTTACTTCAATGTCTGTCCCTTTCCCACACGGAGGAGAAAAAATGGAAGTTAAGAGGGAGTTAACTCGGCCATTGGCAGTCTTTTGATTCTCAGTAGTGTCATTGAGAGCACTGAAAATGTTTAGGTCTGCTATATTGTTCACTTTTTAGGTTTTGTAACTCTTATTAAATGAGCAACTTTTGCTCCTTTTTGTTTTCTTCTACCTACAGGACCGAACGGTTCAAGAAGTCAACTGGCCTGGGCCATTAAATGAAGGCTATAGGCCAGAGTATGCACTGTGTATAAATGCACACTCAGAGGAGACCACATGCAATCAGTCACATACTGTACTGTTAAGTCAGTCACACCTACGTGTGAGTGTCCTGTACGTGGGGACATTTTAGTCTGGGGTACCTCACATGAAGTTTCATACAGCGATTGCATTCCAGGAATCCTGCTGTTCAATGAATTCTCCCACAACTGAGAAGAGATCAGGGAGTGATTTAATAGTAGAACCAGATATTACATACTGACATGTCAGCCTACTGTATTCACACACACTGAGGAGGACGTGTATCCTTACACGTACTGGCACACTTTTAGACTGGCCACTGCATGTAACTGGAGCCAGCTTATTACCAGGCTAATCCTGATCTTTAGCCACACTTGGTCAGTCACTTCCTCATGTTATACAATGCATTCGGAAAGTATTCAGATCCCTTCAATTTTTCACATTGTTACATTACAGCCTATTCTAAAATGGTTTAAATAGTTTTCCCCCTACACACAATCCCTCATAATGACAAAGCGAAAACTATTTTTTTTTTTGCTAATTTATTAAAACATTTAAAATAACTTTATTTACATAAGTATTCTGACCCTTTGCTATGTGACTTGAAATTGAGCTCAGGTGCATCTTGTTTCCATTGATCATCCTTGATGTGTTTCTGCAACTTGATTGGAGTCCACCTGTTGTAAATTATATTGATTGGACATGATTTGGAAAGGCACACACCTGTCTATATAAGGTCTCACAGAAACCAAGCCATGATGTCGAAGGTATTGTCCGTAGAGCTCAAAGACGGGATTGTGTCTAGGCTCAGATCTGGGGAAGGGTACCAAAACATTTCTGCAGCATTGAAGGTCCCCAAGAACACAGTGACCTACATCATTCTTAAATGGAAGAAGTTTGGAACCACCAAGACTCTTCCAAGAGCTGGCCGCCTGGCCAAACTGAGCAATCGGGGGGGGGGGCTTGGTTAGGGAGGTGATCAAAAACACTATGGTCACTCTGACAGAGCTCCAGGGTTCCTCTGTGGAGATGGGGAGAACCTTCCAGTAGGACAACCATCTCTGCAGTACTCCACCAATTAGGCCTTTATGGTAGAGTGGCCAGACTGAAGCCACTCCTCAGTAAAAGGCACATGACCGCCCGCTTGGAGTTTGTCAAAAGGACTGACCATGTGAAACAAGATTCTCTGGTCTGTTGAAACCAAGATTGAACTCTTTGGCCTGAATGCCAAGCGTTACGTCTGGAGGAAGCCTGGCACCATCATCCCTACGGTGAAGCCTGGTGGCAGCATCATGCTGTGGGGATGTTTTTCAACAGCAGGGAATGGGAGACTAGTCCGGGTCAAGGGAAAGGTGAATGGAGCAAAGTACAGAGAGCCTTGATGAAAACCTGCTCAGGACCTCAGACTGGGGCGAAGGTTCGCCTTCCAACAGGACAACGACCCTAAGCACACAGCCAAGACAACGCAGGAGTGCCTCCGGGACAAGTCTCTGAATGTCCATGAGTGTCCCAGCCAGAGCCCGATCTCGAACCCCATCGAACATCTCTGGTGACACCTGAAAATAGCTGTGCAGTGTCGCTTCCCTTCCAACCTGACAGAGCTTGAGAGGATCTTCAGAGAAGAATGGGAGAAACTCGCCGAATACAGGGGTGCCAAGCTTGTAGTGTAATACCCAAAAAGACTCAAGTCTGTAATCGCTGTCAAAGGTGCTTCAACAATGTACTGAGTAAAGGGTCTGAATACTTATGTAAATGTGATATTTCAGATTATTCTTTTGTGCAACAATTTCTAAACCTGTTTTTGCTCTGTCATTATGGGGTGTTGTGTGTAGATTGATGAGAAGCGAAACAAAATGTTATCCATTTTTGAATAAGGCTGTAATGTAACAAATTGTGGGAAAAGTCAAGTGGTCTGAATACTTTATGAATGCAAGTGGCTGAGTTTAAGAATTCAAAATGAGACAGGAGTCCATGAATAGTCTCTTCCCCATTTTTATTTTCTGGTACAGATCATTCCGGTGCAATGTATCTAAGTGGGTTATACCATTTCAGAACACATTTCAGCTGTGTGTTCTCATGAAGTATTTTGTACTTGGAGGAACCACTGTAATCGCAGGATAAGTAATGGTTAACACCAAAAGGAGATATATATTTTTTTGCTGCATTTCTACCCCAAGTTGTAAAACAGTGTAGTGGTGACTAATCTGCTAGTGTAATACAGCCCTTATTAAATTCAATGGGCGGAGTCAAGACAGAACTGTACATTTGGTCTCCTGTTTTAGAACTCCATGTTCCTCTGGTTTTACTTTAACATGGGGGTGTAGAAGCACAAACAATATAACATAACTTTCCTATACACAATATAGCCGATCCTAGTGCCAGAGACCCCAGTTGGAACTAGTGAAAAATGAATAACTCTGGCCATAGGTCAAGAGAGGATCATTTTGAAGAGAGACCTTGTTAATCACCCGGACTCTCATTTTAGCAAAGCTCTAGTTAGTCATTCAGAAGCTGTGCTGTAACGCAAGGTTTTCCAACTTGCGATTTGTCCCGTGGGTAACTTATTTGAGCCCAATGTTTTCTGTGTAAAAATTGTGTATTTTACACACGTGTGTATCGTTGTACATAAGACTTTAAAAAACTCGCCACATCAGCTACAAGTGACTTGAATTTTGGAAATCTGTTCCAAAGTATAGCCATGCATAATAGCACGTGTGATCGTATAGAAATCAAGCAAGGTTTTAAAGCCTTTTTATTTTTTTTGGTCAAATTATGTTTGGGCTTCTTGCGGTCATTTTGTAATCTGCTAATTAGAGCGCGGCTGAATCTAGTTGATGATCCCTGTAGAAGGGCCATAGATTGAAAAGCTTCGCCAACAGAGGAAAGGGCGACGTCACTAATGTATATGACCATGTCAACATTTTGATTTTTGGAACCAAGCAAATACTGGTCTTGTTACAGAAAATATAATCTATTTCTTCACTTACATAACCTGCCTGTCCTTCACTGCTAACTGTGTACTTTCAAACAACATCCATTCAAAAAAAAAAAAAAGAGGGCTCCAGTGGACACCCCCCTTGTCCCTGCATTTCAGTATGTGTTAGCTGGAATGTAAATTTTCTGCTTCGGTTCCCCTTTGAAAAACAAACGGCTTGGTTGCTTAGGGGACACTAAACAATCAGGAAAATAGAAATGTGGAGAAGCAGAGAAGGGGTTTATTAAACTGAGCTGTGACTCAGAATACACGTGGTGTATATGGTACTTCAAATTACTAATTATAAACTGGGTGGTTCGAGCCCTGAATGCTGATTGGCTGAAAGCTGTGCTGTATCAGACTGTATATCAGGGGTATGGCATTTTTATTTTTTACTCTTCTAATTACGTTTTTAACCAGTTTATAATAGCAATAAGGCACCTTGGGGATTTGTGGTATATGGCCAGTATACCACACCCTCTCAGGCCTTGTATCTTAATTAGACCCTAATAGGCAAGCAACAGTAAGTTAGTGCCTCTGAAATAGTTTGAGTAGCCAACTTTTTATCTCCGTACAGTTAGGAAAAGCTGAGCGCTAAACCTTGAACAAAAGTATTTTCATTGTTACTTTTTTTAGTCTGTCAACATTCGGTTTATTCAACTAGTTTGTAGGAGTGACACATAGACGGGGACAATGAAGAGGATAATTGGCCAAAACCACCAGCCCAAATATACAATGAGTCATAAATGGTTATTTAACTGTCACTGCCATGAGGGATGGGGCTGAACCGCTGCTGGAAAATGACAACAAACCATGTTATTGTGTAAAGTAGGCCACGGGATGCAGAGGTTACAAGGGAGGGGTTTGGAACGCAGACGTGGTTAAATTCCACTTCCTGAGCCCTCATTCATCCCACTGCGTAAGCTGTGTGGCTCTGTTTAAAACGACTGGGTCGTTGCTATTTGCTTTTTTTATTGCATTTTTTTTCTCTCTCTGTAGAGATGTGATTCACAAAAGGCCATCAACATGGAAATGTTCTTCTGCACATACTGAATAATACAGACCCCATTCTCTCCTCTTTGGGGGTCACTTATTTTTGCCAACTCTTAATTTGCCCCCCCCCCCCCCCCCCCCCCCCCCAACAATGTCTACTGGCTGCACCTGTTTTGGGCCAGTCATTCGAGACTAGTCTAATGAAAGAAGCCTCAGCCGTTCGTGAAAGAGAAATTATACCACCCCCTTCTCATTCCCTCGTCCCTCGTGGAGGGGGGTGAGTATGTTGCGTAACTAAATACATATTGCTGATGTGCCACTGCCTGTAGTCTTCTGTCGCAGAATGTGAGGGTGAGTCAGACTACCTAGGAGAGCGCATGGCGCACTCTGCCCTTTAACCAACAGACTCACTGTTGTCTCTGGGCCTTGGCCTTCATTTCCTTTTTGTTTGTTCAAATCCCAGTCTAGAGTCATTTATTTATTTTACGTGTGGTCAAGGTCAACTTGAATTTTCACGCAGCACTTGTTTTTTTTACTCCGACTATGTTGCTAACTCTCCAACATGTCGCTGGCTGCTGTTCCCCAAGGGGGATCTGTAATGGTCCTTCTCCCTGCCAACAGCATGCACAAGACTACGTTGACAACCCCACACACACTACTGCAGGCTTTGCACCAGATGCCCTTTATGCTCCAGCAGACACTGTTAAAGTAAATTTGAAGGCCCCCTTGTTGATTTCTTTTTTTTCTTTTTTAATTCTCCAAGTCCTCTCATCTAGCCTTCTAAGGCAATCACTCACTGTCCATGTGCAGTTGGAGGCAGCGGTCCATTTGGGTCACTGCGACATCCCTTGTCATTCACATGCTCTCCTCCATGCGGCATTGCGTAACTGTTCTATGGGCACACACGCACACCATATTTGACTGGGATATTTGCCACTTGCTGTGGCTCATCCTTGTAGCTAGTGGTGGTGTATGTGTTTGAGGTAGTACTTCATTTTCCCCTGGAAATATGACCATGTGCAATTAATGGAAGACTTAGCTTCCAATTGATCATTCTAGCATTTTACCTTCTACATTTGAAATGTTTTTTCTCTGTGCTCAATGTTGATTTTTTTTTTAATATATTGTATAATTTTGTATAATATTGTATAATTTAGAAATATTTTCTAATGTAAATATAAGAACAGGCTTTTGTAGTTCTACCACTTATAGGTGAGGATCCAGATAGACTATTTAGTCACAATGCCAACTGTTTTCTTAATCTTTAGAAAGGTAGTGCCTGCTGCCTTGTTTTTCAAAACGATCTTTCCTCTCTCTGTTTCCCCTTCTGTCACTCCTTGGTTACTCCAGTGCTTGGATTTGACAAGGTCCCATGGTGGGGCACACTGCTCATCTCTTTGACCTGTGGTGTGCTTACCGCCCTGTTGGTCTGGTTCATTGTCTGCCCACGCCTCAAGAAGAAGATTGAAAGTAAGTCTCAATTTTGTTTTTCTTTTGTTTTGGCACCCTTGTTATAAAGTTCACGTGTTTTTATTTTAGAGAATTTCATTCCATGGTCTTACCTGGAAAATAAGTTGAGTGTGGTTAGGTTGATGCATTGCATTAGGCACTGAACAAGTGTCAGGGATTCAAGGGAAATTTCACAATTTTTCAACATCATATTCATCTCCAGTGTCACCCCAACATTAACATATACTGTATGTGAAAATGGCTTGTTTTGTAGTAAAAAAGAGGGTGGAATAAAAGTTAGATTTTTAACCAATTATAGGTAGACATTGCCTACTAATTGTCTAATTGCTTGATGTCATTGGAAACGCTTACCTTCCTCTGTCCTTTTTATACAAAACATGTGCCATTTACACATGTTGGGGTGGTGCTGGAGATGATTAAGTAGACAAACTGAAATGTGCCTTTTAATATGGCACGTGTCTGGCCTCCATCATTCATGCCAATTGTTTAATCCAGCAAATGCATTCGGGGCTGCAGATATTTTTATCTTTTACACATTAATTCTGTGTGGTGACTTGTCTTGGAACCCAAAAAATGACAACTTCTAAAGTCATACTGTTTTATACTAATCAGCTTTAAATTGACAATGAGCTTAAAATTCAGGTGGATAATTGTGCTGTTCAAAAGTAGACACTTCTATTAATAGTGAAAGTTAATCACATCACATGATCTGAAATCCAGGATTTTAAAAGTTAAAAGCCCTTTCTTAAATAGCCTCCTTTTATCGTAACTTCACTATAAAGGGCCGATGGTGCATCTTGTGAAAGGTAAATGCATGGGATGCTGAGATCAATCTGGATGACCATGAATGAACTGTCTGGGATGGTTCTAGTACAGCAGACAGAGGCAGCCTAATTGGATCATAGCGATCCACTAATGGGCCTTTACTTCCTTGACTAGAATAGCCATGGGTTGACTTAAGGCATTGACGCGACGTTAGCACTGCATCACAGGGTTAAGACTGTGCGGGTGACTCAACTGACATGGCTCTAGTCAAATTAACGGCTAGCGTCTCTGGGAAAGTTTTGCTGATGCAAAAAGGTCAACTGGCTAGGTAGCAGACAAATGATCAGATGACCACGTGGTGGCATATGTTTGCATTGAGTATCTGATTTTGTCTGAAACCATAAAGTCATGCAGGATACATTACCTTTCAGACCTTATCTACATAGGCCTACATGTAAAGGTGTTTGTGCTATCGACTATGTAAGTATAAATATGTCATAATCAAATGTTATTGGCCATATACACCTATTTAGCAGATGTTATGCAATTCCTATGTGAACCTTAACTGCTGAGGTGTATAAGAACCATATGTGCTGTCTAGGGATGTAACGGTGCGCATTGGTCCCCGGTTCAAACCGTTTAAGATACAACTGCATCAGTCCGTGGACCCCAAACTGTTCCAAATGTAGCATGCATCGGTCAGAAAATGTATACACAAGTTACGATTCACGTTTGTTGCTCATTACTTTTTGTTTCTACCTTCTGAAAATACCTAATCTTTTGTGACAACTGATGCATCCTCTCCTTCGGTGACAAGCTAAGCATGTAACTGTTGACAGTCATTGATCGACAAGTAATTTTTGCATGCCGAACAACCCTAGGGACCATAAGTAGCCTAGTCAGACTGCGCCCAGCTTCGCGTGCTTACTAATGCAAGATCTTCCACATCTGCATGGCACCTTCAGCATTCAAACACTAAAATGGCCTGTGTGCTATATTAGTTGAGTGGCAATTTGTTTATCTATGCGCTGTTGAATTGTTTTACTGGAATAGAAGTAAGCTATGAGACTACTCATCTGGCTATACCTGCTTACAATAGACTTTATTTAGATTGTTCAGGTTCACCATCAGCAATCATTTTGGTAGTTTGTGTAAATCCAATCTGCATATGTTTTTTTGATAATTTCATGGTGCTGAGGGAAACAAGTTCATTTTTTTTTATAAACAATGTCTGTTCACTCACTTGAATTCCATTTAGTTTGTTTTTGTGAGCCCAACGTGCCGTTTCTCCAGAGAAATCAAATCATTCACGAGAGAAGTCAAGAACTATGTCAGATGCTGGGCTGAAGAGTTGTAATTTTCATTAAACAAATATTCAACCTAGTTCAGCGCGTAAATGTGGTGATTAACTACAATGACCGTAATCACTGCGCCTGTTTTTTCACCCCAGCTCGGACACTGTTTATATGCATAGTCACTTTAACCATACCTACATGTACATACTACCTCAATTACCCCGACTAACCAGTGCCTGTACATAGCCTCGCTACTGTTATTTTTCACTGTCTTTTTACTGTTTTTATTTCTTATCTATTGTTCACCTAATACCTTTTTTTTTTTTTTACTAAAAATTGCACTATTGGTTAGGGCCTGTAAGTAAGCATTTCACTGTAAGGTCTACACCTGTTCTATTTGGTGCACGTGACAAACTGTGATTTGACTTGGTCTGAGTGGGTGTTGCGAGAGGTTTCGCTCTTGACAAAATCAGTCCAAAATGATTGTTTAAAATGTACCGTTCCTGTATTGGAGCCCATGTATCAAATCGTCTTGAAAGGGGAAGATGCACATCCCTAGTGCCATCTCATGTTACCGTACTCAGGCGTACTGTATTTGTGTTTGGACTCGGCCCAGGCAGTCTAATTCCACCTTCTTCCCCTCCAGGAAAAATCAAGTCTTCCAGCCCCTCTGAGAGCCCACTGATGGATAAGAGGGAACTGAGGGAGGAGCCTGTACCCTGTACCATCCTGAAGCCTGTCCCTGAGGAGCCCCCTTCACCCCCCTCCACCGTTGACCCAGACACCCCCTACCCTGCTGACCCAGACTCCCCCTCCCAGCTTCCCCAAGAGGAGCGCAGGGTAACCTTTGACATTGGAGATTCTGATGATGGCGACAACAAGGAAGGCAAGGAGTCTGAGAATGTCAATGGTAAGTGTGAGTCATGGGGAGGTTATGGCTGCCTTGGTAAAGTGAGAAAATTGGATTTAAAAAAATATTAAGGAATTCATTTTCCATGACTCACTGACTACAGAGCTTGCTTGCACTGTTCCTGACTTTTACATATATTTTTATTCAGTCCAAAAAGTGCAGTTCAGCAATGATGTGCAGTTCAGCAATGGCCCAGCCCACGTCCCCAGCAACGGTTACAGCCAGTACCACACTGTGCACAAGGACTCTGGCCTCTACAAGGACCTGCTGCACAAGCTCCACCTTGCCAAGGTAGGCGACTGCATGGGGGAGGCAGGCGACAGACCCATCCGCCGCAACAACAGCTACACCTCTTACACCATGGCCATCATCGGCATGCACGGGGACTTCCGGCCCAAAGAGGGCGAGTTCCACGCCAGCGAGGACAAGGGTACAGAGGAGAAGAAGAAGCGTGTCCGCATGGACAGCTACACCAGCTACTGCAACGCTGTGGCCGAGCACGGGGCTCCTGAGGGCCTGGGGGAAGCAGAGGTGACTCTGGAGATGGGAGAGGAGGACGCTGGCAGCAGCCGCAGCTCTCTGGAGGAGGATAGGCAGGACCGGGACCGCCCTGAGGTCTCTGAGCTCTTCAGGTTTCTCCAGATCCTCACTGCCTGCTTCGGCTCCTTTGCCCATGGAGGCAATGACGTCAGGTAGGGAGGTTCCATCTTGGATGAATAGTAATTTATTTTGTATATGTTTCTGGACTAGCAATAGGGTTGCTGCCTCTGTATGTTCATGTAGAGGTAGTTTTTGTATGTGTTTTAGTAACCCAGTCTCTTTTCTCCTGCAGCAATGCCATTGGTCCCTTGGTAGCTCTGTGGCTGGTTTACAATAGTGGTTCGGTCAACTCCAGCGCCCCGACACCCATCTGGCTGCTGTTGTACGGAGGAGTTGGCATCTGCCTCGGACTCTGGGTGTGGGGTCGCAGGGTTATCCAGACCATGGGCAAGGACCTCACCCCCATCACTCCCTCCAGGTATGTGCCAGACATCACAGAACTGACTAAATCAGACATTCAAATGGCACCCTTACAGCATAACATTCCCCACCGACCTGAGACTTCACACTATCTGTGAAATTAGACACATACACAGGCAGAACCAACTGGTGACTCAAGCCTGGTTTTCTTTCCCTTCAGTGGTTTCAGCATTGAACTTGCCTCAGCCCTGACCGTTGTGGTTGCCTCCAACATTGGCTTGCCTGTCTCCACCACCCACTGTAAGGTAAGCTGTTCAGACTCAGACACTGTGGTCTGATGCTGAGACATGGAGGGGAGTATGCCTTAGTAATGTGGAAGGCAGGGAGCCGTAAACAGGATGTCTGAATTTGGTGGTTCAAACTGGTTCTAATTTCCACTTCTTTTTTTTTTTAAACACTCAAACCAAGATTAAAAACTGAATCCAGTCTGCTACTGTCACGGGGAGTGTTGACCATTTCTTCTTAATGGGTCATGGATTCTAATTGGTTAACAAAGTTCTGTGTGTTAATCGTGTGTTGCCAGGTGGGATCTGTGGTAGCGGTTGGCTGGCTGCGCTCCAGGAAGGGTGTGGACTGGCGTCTGTTCCGGAACATCTTTGTGGCCTGGTTTGTTACTGTGCCCATTTCAGGCCTGATCAGCGCTGCCATCATGGCCCTCTTCACCTACGTCATCCTGTGAGCCCAGGGCTTTCTGCACCCCATAACAGGGGAGGAGAGAACAAGCGCCCACTCGTGACGGGGGGGGGGGGGCGGAGGCGGAAAGAGAAGGGGTTGGAAGGTGGATATAGCCCGCTAACCCCATGCCAACACACCGAAGGAAAGAAATGCATAAAAAATAAAAAAATGTGTTAAAAGGAAAAAAAGGATGTGATACGGGCCTGTGGTTCTTGGCTACATCATTTCCAACCTTAAGTGATGATTGTGTTCGTTTATGCGCCAGATCACTTCCAATGGGAACATTTTGTTTTCTTTGTCATTGTTTTTTTTCTGACTTGGCAGAATTTCTTTTTCAATGCTCATGATCTTGTAAAAATAGCTAATCAAATCAACAATTATTTTTTTTCTTATACTCCACTACTTACTTTTTTTTACCGTGTAATTATGTACATATACCATGTTCCTGTTTTTTAATATTATTTTACAAGTTTGGATGACATTACAACGCAGTATTAGCCTTTAGTGAAGCATCTATTTCGCCTGTCATACATAACACATGCTTAGAATAAACAGTATATTTTTAGGTTGAAAGTGAGGTTATTGGTGTTTCTCTACCTTTTAAATGCCATTGTCAAGAGAATGTGTTTGTCTTGTCACTAAATATTTTTAAGAATTGTGTGTACTTGGAATTGGTTGCCTTGTTTTTCCTTTTGTGCAGGGGAGTTTCAGTTTTCCCCTTGCCATTTGCTGATCGAACTGAGTTTGACTGTTGTTACTCAGCCATTCTACAGAGTTATTGGTCTGTAGATAAGTACAGGAAATGATGTGCTAGCCCCTCAGAGCTAATTCTCTCAGCTTCCCCTCTGCTTTCTCAACTTTTTACAATGATCCCTCAGCTTTTCTGTACTCTCACTATTTGGCTCTTGTGAAAGTTATTCTAAAGAAATTAAATGTTATGCTGTGTCAGACAACCTCATTTAACTGAAACCTGCTCAACTGGAAACTAGACTGAGTAGAGGCTGCATTTGACAGGCAAATCTATCCCTTCCTCATTGTAGGTCAACAACGCAACACCTGGCTGTGGATTAGACCCCTTTGTCTATCCAGTTACCATAATGCTTTTGTTTTGAGCATAGATGGTGTTACTAGGTGACCTGACCTCTCACCTTCCAAAGTTGAGCTCCCACCACTCTGGCTTTTGGGACATCATTATTTATTTGGGAAAATGGCTAAAATGTCTTCAAGACAGGTTTGTCTGAAACAGTAGTCTATTTTTAATCTGGCAGGTTGATAAATGCAATTTGGTTTTTTTAATGGGATCATTGTAAAAAGTTGAATTTCTCATCCTTTTCCCAATAGTTTCATCATTTTCTTGCAGCAAAACAATCCAGTACCATAAGTATCTATTCTGGGTCTGCTTTGGTGTTATTGATGGTGATAGCAGACCTTTTACCTGAAAACAAGGTAAATCTGAATAAATGTACTGATGGAATGTTGGTAAATGCAGAGAGGCACACTTAAATGAAGTCCTTAGATTTCCTGTTTTAAACTTGATTGCATCAAACTAGATGGTGTAATGCGTTAGTTCTGCTCAAGCCTTCTGTAGTCTATTTTGCAATTTAGCTGCAGAATTGTAATTTGCCTGTACTGTTGGTCTGTGGAATGTATACTTGCCAACACATCAGGTTGCTCTTGCCACCCTCTCACAGCTATATGTTTTATATCTGGTTGATGAGATTAGTGTGAGAGACATCAGGTTACTACCCTGAACCTGGTGGATGTTTTTGACCGGTGTGGTGTGTGTGGACCTTGCCCAGATGCTCTGTTGGAAAGAGGGGGGCATACATTGCTGCTGTGATGCCACCAAGAGTTGCGGTACTGAGCTGCTGCACTACTAAACTCATTTAGAGTTATAGTTGCCTTAAAATAGCTTTTTTTTTGGCACCAAAGAAAATACTGGTTTGTTATGCACAGACAGAATACATTTGGAGGAATAAAAATGGAAAGCTATCATGTTTTTGTATTTTCATTATTTTCTTAATGTATTCAAATGTTTTGAAAGACTCACTTTTCATCATACATTCTAAATAAACCTCAATGTCCTATTGCATAAGAATTGAGTCACACAGCAGTGAAATAGAATGGGGAGAGATGTTTCTCTTTATTGACGGTTAACTGTTCCGCTGCACAATGTTCTTCAGGTTCTGTAATGGAAGATGGGGGGGGGGATAGGTCTGCAAGCGCTGCCTCCTCACATGATGTCTCCTGCAGGCTCACTCTACCTCAGCTGTGACGCAGGAAAAGTGAGAATTGATTCCTTTGTTTTATGAGCATTACACACACAAGTATCCTACTCCACGCAGGAGTCTCAAAACCGTTCTAGCACAGAGTTGCTTAGGCTGTGAAAACCATTGATTCAATAACACAAGAGCCCCTTTTATGCCCGGTGAAGTACATTTTCAGCTTAACCCTGTGATCTAGAAACTAGTTGTAAATTATTACACAACATAATATTAACTTGTTTTCAGGGTTCAAGATCCAGAGCCTTAAGAAGATGAAGTGCTGAACATGCAGATAAGGACCTTGACTATTGACCTTGGTCCTACAGTTTGTCAATAATGTGCCTGCGTTGACTCACAGGCTAGGAAAGGAACTGCGCATTTCGGGTCCAGAAATAACCCAGGACACAGCAGATGATACAGAATAAATCAAGCACAGATAAGCATTTGGGGACAGGTGTCTTGGAGTGCCCTAGATTTCTGTCCTAGATACACTAAAAGCAAGGGTGCCAGCATTCAAACAATCACGTTGCCATTGCCAGTGTCCTGTTCAACTAGTTTGACATCAGTGACTCCATGGTCTGGGTCAAAGTGTCTCCGTGGAGTGCTTTGGTTATGAGGTCTAGTCAATAAAGTCTAGCTCTATGATGTGGTTTTCCTCATCAACTCAAAAATAACTATTGACCTTGAACATGTGTATAACATTCATGTTTTTACACTGACTGACTGGCATAGTTCAGAAAATGTGTTTTTGCTGTCTGTGCATAAAATGTGCTTGTTAATTATAAAACGATTAAACAACATGTTATGTTGATATGCTCACTACAAAGCATAGTTGTTGGTACAACAAAGATGTCATTACTTGTTCACATGAGTGTAATAAAATCATGTTTTTACTGCCAGGATATGCCTGGCTGCTGTTTTACAGCTGTAGTAAAGGAAGTTATGCGTTTGTGTATTGTAAGATTCCCGTTTTACCAGATGGAAATGTGGAGGGTAACAGGAGGGGAAAGCCCTGATGAAGCCCTTTCCTTTACATTTTATTTCATCCCACTTGGGACACAGTCTGAACCTTTACATTTTATTTCATCCCACTTGGGACACAGTCTGAACCTTTACATTTTATTTCATCCCACTTGGGACACAGTCTGAACCTTTACATTTTATTTCATCCCACTTGGGACACAGTCTGAACCTTTACATTTTATTTCATCCCACTTGGGACACAGTCTGAACCTTTACATTTTATTTCATCCCACTTGGGACACAGCCTGAACCTTTACATTTTATTTCATCCCACTTGGGACACAGTCTGAACCTTTACATTTTATTTCATCCCACTTGGGACACAGTCTGAACCTTTACATTTTATGAGCAATGGAAAATGTTAAACAATTTCAACAACAGCTAAAGCAAACACATTTTTATGGAAAATAGATACTAGGCGGGTAGAATTAATAAATTATCACTTTCTGGCTATGTCCTCGGCCTCATTTGTGAAGAGAAAAAAGGGGGGATATTATATAATGTAGTGTATGTATCTACTACCAGAGTCAACAAGACAGGCAGTCAACAAGACCATTGTCAGTTGTTCAAAATATTTACTAACAAGTAGATATTCATATCCTACCTAAATTCGTAGTCTCATCTGCTTCTTCAACGTTGGCTTCAAGGTGTTCTAGGAAGGGACAGAAGATGTTAACATCTTATTTTAACACAAAATTGTATACCAGTGAGTGAATGGCTGGTATTGTGTTTCATGTGAGTTTCAAATGTTCTTTGGATATTTTGTGTTACTCAGAGAAGATGATTCTATCAAATGTAACTTGAGAGAACATGAGACTGAAGGTTCTATGCGTACCTGGATTTTGCATCATACCTGTAAGGAAACAGAGAACCCAAGGTTGTGAGGGTGTATTAGGAAAAGTCCTGCATGTGTTATTACATGAGACATTTGGAAAAAGACAGAGGTAATTACTCACCATCTACATTCTCATCAGACTCAGACTCTGTTGGAGAACAGGAAACTTAGGCTTATACATGTACCTGCATGAATCTAAAATATATATATTTTTTATTGTCATCACAACTAAAGAACCAAACATCAAGTGAATGTCTTGCTAAGACACACTCATGTCGGACTTCTAACACTTTATTGCCATCTACAGGTGTCTTTAAACACTGTCCGTTCAACCATTCCTTACCATGTTGGTCTGCCTCAACGTTTCCGTCTCTGTCTGCTGGAAAACGACACGAGTAAAGTTATAAGTAATCTAAACAAACTATGAAAAAAACACGTGCCTGTCAGTAACCAATCTTTTCCCGTGAGTGTTGTCATATCATGTGCCATCTGTTCTTACTCATGTCCTCTTCCTGAGTGTCATTCTCCTCCTCTGTAAAAAATACATTCAATAAATTATGAATAGGCCTACATTTACAAAAACGTATGTTTGATTAATACGTATGCTTGTCAACAGCAGACTTCAGTGCTTACCAGTATTTTCATCTTGAACAGCCTCTATCATAGACAGAAAAATATAATTTGTTAAAGGAAAATTAGAGGTGAAATTGTATTATTTCACTATCAATGGGCCAAATGCAACAACAACAAAATACAATGGCCCCTAATTAGTTTTTAGAAGGCTAGGATTCCCTTACCCAAGTACTGTACATCCTCACTGTGTGCATCATCTGTAGCTGGATGGCAATATGGAAATGATTGTTCTTTCATTGTGTTAATTAATATCATTACAACTTATTTGCTGGGACAATTCTAGACAGGTCATTAACCAGAATCGTTGCCTGTGTCACTGTATGTCTTACCACTCATTTGAGCTGCTTCAAACTCCTCTTGATCTGAGGACAGAGAAAGGCAGATAAATGATTTTGATTAATGCAAGCTTTAGCACTATGAGCCATCAGTGCCCTAGAGTAGATTAAAAAAACTCCAGTTGAACTAGATTTCAGTCAAATTCATTGCAGTAGGTGTTGTGTGTGGAGCAAAAGCTCTTCTATGAGCGTCTCTGAGACATTGATCATTGTACCTCTCTTTTGCAGGTCGCTTAGCTGCTCCAGCCCCACTGGAAAAAGTGAAAAAGTTACATGAGTTTTCTTTTAACACAAACACTTTTTTATGTCTATTGATAATGTGCTGCTTTTAATGTCTGTGTGTTGTTGTGTTTTTATGGTGTATTTACTGGTCATGTACTGTACGTATTGGCTGGCGCAATAAAATGTCCCCTCTGAGGGATTAATAAAGTACTATCTTATTTTATCTCATGAGTTGTCAGGGAGGCATTGCGCTCAAAAACATCATCTTCATCCATCATGGTCTTTCTCACCTTCATCACCAAATGTGTCTTCTTTTTCTGCCGATTCCAAGGATGCGGTCAGAGCTGGCGATGTCAGAAGCAATTTAATGTCAAATTTGATTATTATATTAGCCAACACAACATAGATGTGATCATATCCAACCCCCCCACACCAAAAAAAGTGCTGAATTGGGAGCTTAAAGAGTGTGTGGGCCTTATTGTTCTTTACTATTATATCCAGCCAACTCACATTTCCCTCTGGCCATGTTATCAATTAAATGTAAGGATTCAATTGAACGCCAATCACATAAAAAAGGCTGAGGGCCTTATTTACATTACCATCGCACAATACATCATGAAACAGCATTGCAACTAGTATCAGCAGTACAGGGCTTCATCAAATGCCACAGCCGAGGGATATTTAAACCAAAATATATTGGAGAAGTTTAAAACATTATGACACTGAGAAAATAGACCACACAATTCTCATACCAGTATGGAATCCTGCTGCAGCCAGAAAGAGGAATATGGGCACTCCGACTCTCATCTTGGCTCCGTGGTTGGTTATAGAAGTTGCTATAGTGTCAGTCCAAACTGGGTATTGTGTTTTTGTCAGTCATTGGCCCATTTATACTTTCTCTTTCATCACATGCTTTGCATGGACAGGCGGCTATGGTACCATTGTCCCTCCCTACCTAGGGGCAGCTGGATGGCACATCCCGGCCACAACACAGACGTGTCATTATTCAGGGTGTGAATGACACCCATTGTCGGCTCTTCTGTCAGGTGCCCCTTTATTTGGCGTGCTGGTGCGTGTTTGGAAAGGGGGAAAGGGGGGTGTTTGTAGGACGGTGTTGTCAAAAGAAAATCTAATTTCCTTTCTGGAACAACATTTTTGTATTTTTATAGTGTATCATTGAGGCTGTGTTCTGATGTGGGATACAGACCACCTCGGTGAGACAATTCATCCATTGTGCACACAGACCTGATGATGTCAACTTTGGTACAGAGCATTCCATTTTTATTCTAATTTGTTTGGGAAAAGTGAATGATATCTGTATGAGATTTGTATCCCCCAGTCATCTCTCGCAGTATCATTGCTACTTTTTTTCACAGTGACACATCTGTGTTATCAATCAATATGACCCAGCTTTTAGTGACCAATGTCCAGTATTGGGAAAGCTACTTTGAAAATATAGTTTACCAAGCTACCAATTACTTCACACTGAAGAAGTTGAGCTACAGCAAAGCTACCCTTAATAAAAAATATACTAGTTTGTTTAACTAAAGTTACTTTGAAAAAGTAGCTCACTACATCAAAACTACCTCATAACAAATGATCATGTCTAATCTGAAATGTAATATAATACAAAGTTAAGAAACATGACTACATGAACACATAACTCTGCAGTCAGATGTTAACAGTTTAGTGTGACCTGTGTGACAGCCAGAGATTTAGTGGGTAGTTGTAGTAGCAAGCTACACTGCTTTGTTAACTAATAAAAACATTACGAAGCTTTGAATTTAGTTAAACTACCACCAAGCTATGGCAAAATGTAGTTAAATTACTAGTTGAATTACATGTAGTGGAACTACTCCCTAGCACTGCAAATGTCACAGAGCAAATGGCTTCATCTGCAAATAGAAAAATGTGGTTTGGGCTCTCAATGTCCAGTTTGTTGAAGAACATGAGGCGATTTGCATCTTCGGGCCTGGCAGGGCATGTATTGAATAATTAAAGATGACATTCATCTCTTCAGTGTGTTGGCTCTTTATTATGATTGGAAACAGTGATTTCAAGTCCGTCATTATTCAAAATAAACAAAACAAAATTGAAGTAATTTTATTTTAGCTGAGAAGCCATAGAAAACCATGTCAAATAGAGCATAAAACATATCACAATTACAAATTCTAATTTCAAAATTGTTTACAAATGCTTTCATTTGATCCGTGCAAACTTTTGGGATTGAAATCAGATGGTCTCAAAATACTCTCCCTCTTCCATCAAATATCTACTATGGTTGTACAGTATCACACGTTATCACAAAGAAACCCTAAAAACTAAAAAGGTGCATTAGAAAGGTTGAACTATGGTTATTCTCAAATTAATTCTAAACAAATGACAGAGAAATGTGTAATTTACCTCCCAGAACAGAAGACAATTATTTTCTGAAGGATACTCATAGTAAAATAAATGTACTTTGTGTTCTTATACTTCCCTTTGGTCCCCATGGAAGACTCGTTTTATGGCACAATTTGCTCATCGCATACATGACAAAAACATTCCAAAAACAGAGACTAAATATTTTCTGAAAGCAAGTAGAAAGGCTGATTCCCAGATGTAAAGAGCATTGCTTAGTAATTTCAAAGGCACAATTTTGAAATATCTAAATACACTACAGTATATTTTCAAACGACATCAAATGATCAGTGTGAATATGCAGTCTTATTGCTTTAATTACATTTCTAACATGAAAACATTTTAAACTAGAAAAAGTACAGGGGTTTGTTCTTCATGGGTGTTTTCATCATTGTATAACACCAAAACCTTTCCAATTATCTGTTGGTCAATTAAATTGCAAAACCACAAATTTCAACAACCAATTTGCTTTACAACCTTTTCAACACTATACCAGAGGTAGAGCGCTTGAGACACAGCAGGAAGACATACAGAAATTCGTTTAGATGGTTCACTCATCACAGGGTACATTTTCCAGATGTATTTGACACTCATTTCTAAAAGTTAGCAGTATCTAAAGCAGCTATATATTTGAAAGCCCAAGTGCCTTGTCTTTTCAATCATTTTACTTTTACCCTGTAGTATAGCATAGTTCCCTATGCTGTTGTCACAGTGATCATTCTATTCAGTACTGTACAAGAATATCATCTGCTGAAAATTGTGCGCTAATGTTGCAGTTGATATTATTTAAGTTGACTTTTTCAATTAAAAAATATATCAAATACAGTGGGTCAATCGATTTCTTACGTGTTAGATTCATAATGAGGCAGAACTCCCCAGACTAGTGTTCACCTGACAGGAGTGTTTTATTGTGGAATATATCAGAATTATATTATTGCCATCTCTCATGATTCACTCTTCTCTGCCTCTGCTATCCCTCCCTCCCTCCCTCCCTCTCTCTCTCTCTCTTCATAGCTCTCTCCTCAAACGTGTGCAGGTCCTCCTGGTCGCATCCTGCCCGCGGTGGTGTGCCAACAGTGCCAAGTTCCTGGCTGAGATGGTGCTCATCTCCATGGTGCTGGCTGCCCACTCCACAGTGTTCAGGTAGTACAGGCGTTCATGAAGGATGAACGGAGAGGTCCCGCCGTGGGGTGGACTGTGAGCGGGATACGCTAGCCACTTTGTCTTCGATGATAGGAACATGTCCTGGAGCTGCTCCTGGGACAGAGGCTGAGGAGAAAACACCTTCCACACCTTGCTCTCGCTGACTGGCGGGCATGAGTAGCCTGGTGGGATGTGCACGGGGTCAATGGAGCTCAGGCTGTTGATGATGGAGTCTGTGGTGAGAATGTCTGACACACTGAAGGTAGAGGGCTTCTCAGAGGTGTCCAGGTAGGACACGTTGAGGAGGCCGGGGACCAGGGTGGTGACAGTCTGGTGGAGGTGCCCAGGTAGGACACGTTGAGGAGGCCGGGGACCAGGATGTTGACAGTCTGGTGGAGGTGCCCAGGTAGGACACGTTGAGGAGGCCGGGGACCAGGGTGGTGACAGTCTGGTGGAGGTGCCCAGGTAGGACACGTTGAGGAGGCCGGGGACCAGGGTGGTGACAGTCTGGTGGAGGTGTCCAGGTAGGACACGTTGAGGAGGCCGGGGACCAGGGTGGTGACAGTCTGGTGGAGGTGACCAGGTAGGACACGTTGAGGAGGCCAGGGACCAGGGTGGTGACAGTCTGGTGGAGGTGCCCAGGTAGGACACGTTGAGGAGGCCGGGGACCAGGGTGGTGACAGTCTGGTGGAGGTGCCCAGGTAGGACACGTTGAGGAGGCCGGGGACCAGGGTGGTGACAGTCTGGTGGAGGTGCCCAGGTAGGACACGTTGAGGAGGCCGGGGACCAGGGTGGTGACAGTCTGGTGGAGGTGCCCAGGTAGGACACGTTGAGGAGGCCGGGGACCAGGGTGGTGACAGTCTGGTGGAGGTGTCCAGGTAGGACACGTTGAGGAGGCCGGGGACCAGGGTGGTGACAGTCTGGTGGAGGTGACCAGGTAGGACACGTTGAGGAGGCCGGGGACCAGGGTGGTGACAGTCTGGTGGAGGTGACCAGGTAGGACACGTTGAGGAGGCCGGGGACCAGGGTGGTGACAGTCTGGTGGAGGTGCCCAGGTAGGACACGTTGAGGAGGCCGGGGACCAGGGTGGTGACAGTCTGGTGGAGGTGCCCAGGTAGGACACGTTGAGGAGGCCGGGGACCAGGGTGGTGACAGTCTGGTGGAGGTGCCCAGGTAGGACACGTTGAGGAGGCCGGGGACCAGGGTGGTGACAGTCTGGTGGAGGTGACCAGGTAGGACACGTTGAGGAGGCCAGGGACCAGGGTGGTGACAGTCTGGTGGAGGTGCCCAGGTAGGACACGTTGAGGAGGCCGGGGACCAGGGTGGTGACAGTCTGGTTGAGGTGCCCAGGGTACTGGGAGGGGATAGGAGGGGAGAAGCCTGCAGACTTTCCCTGGTGGAGAGGTGTGGCCACGATCACTATGTCATGCAGGGAATGGTGAAGCCAGATTCCCCAACATAGTTCACCTCCTAAAGACTGGCTGTGGTAAAAGAAAGAAAGGGAGAACGAGTAGAGCCTTAGCATCTACAGAATAGATTTTAGACAATTTGCAGATATATTTTACAATGAACTGTGCTGTTAGTTACTTGAGGCATTTATATATGCATATACAGTGTGTACCTGCTTTAAATGGTCGCAGCTTGACAGAGAAAGCAGTTACTCATGCTGGGATGAGCGCTTCCTTGCTGTGGTACAGGAGTCCTGAGCACACCTTATTACGTCCGTCCACTGCCCACAGGCATGGGCCTGCCCCTGCTAGAGACATCACACCACACATTTCGCAAGGATTAGTTCAGTTCCCTTATGTTTTCAATAGTGATGTGAGTTTGTGAACAATTTGTTATTTCTGAACTACTCTTTTTACTGACTCATCGTTCATTGTAGTTGTTTGTTTGACCTGCTGGCTGCAATGAATACAGCAGGATTAATAAGTGCTCCCCGACTCAGCGGCTCCAGAGATGTGCTCCGACCACCAACTGTCTGTCAGTGCGCACAGGAAAACGTATCATGCAGCAGGCAGCATAGAGAAGAAAAAAGACACTGATAATTGATCGCATGGTGTAAGAATGACTGCAATTAATTTATTATTGAATGTTATGATGGACACAACTTTGTAGAGCCAAAACTTAGAGCCTGCCTCTCTGCTCAACAAGCTTGAACTCGAGAACAAATCATTGTTTGGGGGGCTGCAGCGAACGATGTTGTACTAATCCCTCGCGGCAGTCAAGCAATTGCATTCCGCCAAGAGTCATTCACAATCTAGTCCGGTTGCTGTCACATCTATAGACTTCATTTCAAAGGTATCAAGAACTATCGTATGTGTATGCCTAGCAATCACAAATGTAGGCCTACATTGTTTGAAGCACACTTTTATAAGTCTCAGTCCAAAATGGCAGCTCCAATAAACCCATGCTATGGTGAACAAGGCTTGTAGAATCATGATTGTTTCAGGAGGGTCCTGCGTGTTCTGGGAAATACTGAATCAAATGAACTAAATGAGTTGTTCTTTTGACTCAACAATTTGAAAGAACCCGAGTCAGTAAAAAAGGGCCGAACTTCCTGTCACTAGTTTTCATTGGATGGCCACATAAGAGCACTCAACACCACTTATCGCACTTAAGTCTTTTGTTAAAAACGCACCCAAAAAAACCCTGATGCGGACACTTTGGCCATAATTCACACGGGTGACAGGTGACACGACGTCGTTGAGGAAGCTCTGAGAAAAGTCCTCCCCCAACATGGCCTCCTCCAGCATCTGATTGGCTGCTGTGAGGAAAGCGTCACCACCGTTGCATGCAGGAGCTTCTCCACACTGGTGAAGGAGTAGCTGAACTGCTGGTAGATTCTGTAAAAACAAGAATCAAAACATCACATACCTACAATTAGCATTCTCTCATTAATAACATGTTTATTTCATAATAAAGGTATTGACTGCTGTGCTGCAAATAGACAGGTAGCAGAAACTAAAGTCTCACCTCATGAACTTGTCCAGGACACTTTCCACCCACATCTGCATCCGCAGGAAGTTGAACCTGTACCGCTGAAGCAGGAAGTTCACAATAAACTAGTCACTCTCTTCAAAGGTAAGCTCCTTTCCATGGGACATCCCATCTCTGGGAAAGACCTGATATAAATAGGGGAGAAATATAGATGGGTGTCATATTAGTCCATCTGTGCATGTGTACAGCACTCTTTCAGGAACAAACAAGTGTATTTCTGATAGGCTAACATGTCTCACCTAGTTTTTCAAGGAAGTGCTTCATGTGCATGTTTAGGGGGTGGAGAACTGCGCCCCCGTCTCGTACTCATAGCCCCCGATGTTCTGGGTGGCCAGTCCCCCCCTCCCCACAGTGCCTGGCTCAAACACGTCAAACTTCACCACTGCCCCAAACTCCTGTCTCACGAAGTAAGCTGTTGCAGTGCCACCGATGACCGCTCCAACCACAGCTCTACAATGTCATTCAAAGTCCAAGGGGAGTGAAACGAACAATTCATAAGTAAAAAAAATGTGTCATAAATATGTGTCCTCTGAAATAGAAATACTCTCTGGACGAATGGAACTAAATTCATGGTTGTTTTTGAACCCCCCTCACTGGATCCCATTGAAAAAGAAAATGGAATGTGGAGTCTGGACTAGGATTGGTTTTCCTATCGTCTTGGGTGGATTTCTGAGTTCTGAAGCTGACGCTAGAGTCCCAAGAACAGGAGTGCCCTGATTACAGGGTTTTCGAAATCATCACATGCTTTCAATTATTTCCAAGCAATGGCATCTGAGTAGAGAGTAAAGAAATCATCATTCAATGACAAAAATAACATAGGCTACATTCACAACTGATCAGTAGTCAGAAACATGTCACTTTAACACAATTGTGTGAATTGCTAAATCAATTTAGGACAGATAGCATAGACTGCTGCTGGTGGTAACATGGGTAGTAGGCCTATCAAGTATTTCAATCTCTCTGTCTGGGGTCAAAGGGCAGCCCACAGTTGATATTTTCAGGAGCAGTCTTTCATGGTTATTGGCAAAAAATGAAGATGTGTGATATTTTAAAAACATCTATGATATCACCCCACTTAGTTGGCTAAAATGAAACAATTAGAAAGGACTGATAAGTGTGCACTGCTCACCATTTCAAAAGTCAGTAGAGGAAAAGACTTCTCAAGGAGTTCACGATTAAGTTTTACTACGAGTTTACAGCGGATCTTTAAAACGCATCATGCTATTTACTCATCTAACTAGTAATTTAGTCAAAGTCGTTAAGAAAAATATATACAATAAGCACAGTGTTGTAAAAGTTTAAAGTTAGGACTTCAAACTAAGTGGGGACTTCGGTCAAAGACATCTATAACTAACTCTGCTTCGGTCACATCGCGACCTTATTTGGAACCGGAAATTACCAAAATAATGCCGGAAGCTAGAGCGGATGTGATGTAATTGGCACCAGAACGAAGAGGCATGGTTTCACGGAGGTGACCTACAGTTTGAAACAGTAATGTAACAAGGCTTGCGAATCTTGCAATAGCGCACTGTATGTCATTGTTGTGGCTGTTATTTAGCTTTGCAACGTAGCCAAACCGTATCTTCTAACAGTTAGAATTCAGGTTGAATACCCACGCTCCTGAGAGCAACGTTTGAAATGGCAGAGGCGCATCAAGCTCGTGTACAGAAAACCATAGAGGATATGGTTCAAAGTTTAGAACGGGACCACATCCGCAAGATGCAAGTAAGTCGTTATGGAAATGCAATTTCAACTATGTCCAACACATACAATGTAATCCAGTATATTGTGCAGTGCATTATCTACAAACTTCAGTTTTACAAATCACCCTCTTTCTCCAGGCATAGATCATTTGCCACCTTTTATTGTCAACACTTAGGCTTATATCAGGTGCACAGTTCAAATCTTTCTTGTGAATGTATCCAGGGACTCATGTTCAAGTGCAGTGCAGAGTGCTGCGAGCGCTCCACAGACTCCATGTCACAGGTGCACAATTGTATTGAACGCTGCCACGCTCCTCTGGCGCAGGCCCAAGGACTAGTGACCAATGAACTAGAGAAATTTCAGGTGAGTTTCATGTGGTGTTGATTATGATGAGAAAATAGATACAGAGAATTTGTAGTGATTGATTGTGATTAACATTCTGTCTCCCCCATGCCCAGGACCGGCTGACCAGGTGCACCATGCATTGCAATGACAAGGCCAGGGACCTGTTTGACTCTGGGGCCAAGGAGCCAGCCGTGCGGGCCATGATGGAGAACTGCGTGGGCAGCTGTGTGGACGACCACATCAACCTGATCCCCAGCATGACGCACAGACTCAAAGAGAACCTGGACTCTATTCCACAGTGAGGAGGAGGGAATAGCTTACTTCAGATGCATGAGACAGCTTGGACTCTATACTACAGTGACAAAGGGGTTCATAAAGTTTACTGTCATCTGACTCAAATAACACAGAGGAAGTATAAACAGCAGACTCAAAGATGGCTCGTTATTATCACAGTGAAAAGGGGGGAGTTATAAGTGGCAGATCCAATAACTCAGTGAGGGAAAGGGACAGCTTGCAGGAATGAGATTTGGATCCTGGTTAATTGAGTCCATGCTGTCAGGGAGGGTGGGGGATATACCTCAGCTCAGTCAGAAGAAACTACACATCCCCTGCAAACTGACTCTGTTTCTTTGTAACACTTACTGTTTATTGGTTGAACCTACAGACCAGACAGGCCAGCTGAACTTACTCAGCAGACCTGTGCCATTACAGAACTGTCTAACATAAAAAATACCGGTGTCTGTGAACTGTGTGTAAGAGTATTTATTACATGTCCTGATAGCCTAGTTGTTGTATGATTGGAGTCTTTATTCTGCCTCAGTGCTCTAAATATTTGCGACCTGTTCCTCTCTCTTCTAGCATGATCTCTGTGCTGTTTGTTTTGTGGGAACCATGCATGTAATGTGATTATTTCCCTCATTAGTTTTTATATAAAAATGAAAGATGGTAAAAAATAATGGAATTGCATTTGTATCGCCTTTTAGCCTGAATTTTCCTTTACCTAGCTGTGTCTTGTCAATTCATTAGAACTTTTTTACTAGAATTGAGCTTGATAGTAATGCACCACACACACCTTATAAACATCCAGCTTTTTAAAATGCAGGTTTTAGTAACATGGTGGAATAATCTCTGTATAATGTACAAATGGATGCACAGACACCAATGGTAAAAAAATGAATTGACAGTATATCAGTGAGGCTATTACAGCATATCATGAATCTCTGCAAAGACAGGTAGCGCAGTTGTTCGAGCATTGGGCCAGTAACTGAAAGGTTAGACGATCGAATCCCAGAGCTGACAAGGTAAAAATCTGTTGTTCTGCCACTGAACAAGGCAGTTAACCCACTGTTCCCTGGTAGGCCGTCATTGTAAATAAGAATTTGTTCTTAACTGACTTGCCTGGTTAAATAAAGGTAAAAAAAGGCAAGTGTAAAGGTAAGCCATCACTGTAGATCATTACAATACTGCTATGCCAAAATAAATATATTTGTGTAACACACTTTACAATGTATTATGGCATGTATATTACAATTATATCCAAAATTGAGATTAAACCTACGGTTTGAAATTATCACCCCTTCTACCCCCTTAAACATCCAAGGTTGCTTATCATGCTTTTACATTCACCCTCCCAGCGACCAGAGAAAACCCTCCCCAACCATCCCCTTCCTGTGGGCCTGAAAGCAAACAATGTAAATATATATATATATACACAGTACCAGTCAAAAGACATATCTCAACATCAACTGCTTGAATTGCTGCAAAGAAACCACTACTAAATGACACCAATGAGAAGAAGAGACTTGCTTGGGCCAAGAAACATGAGCAATGGACATTAGACCGGTTGAAATCTGTCCTTTGGTCTGATGAGTCCAAATTTGAGATTTTTGGTTCCAACCGCCGTGTCTTTGTGAGACATAGAGTAGGTGAACGGATGATCTCTGCATGTGTGGTTCCCACTGTGAAGCATGGAGGAGGAAGTGTGATGGCGTCGTGATTTATTTAGAATTCAAAGCACACTTAACCAACATGGCTATCACAGCATTCTGCAGTGAAACGCCATCCCATCTGGTTTGCACTTAGTGGGATTATAATTGTTTTTCAACAGGACAATGACACAACGCACCTCCAGGAGGTGTTAGGGCTATTTGACCAAGAAGGAGAGTGATGGAGTGCTGCATCAGATGACCTGGCCTCCACAATCACCCGACCTCAACCCAATTGAGATGGTTTGGGATGAGTTGGACCGCAGAGTGAAGGAAAAGCAGCCAACAAGTGCTCAGCATATGTGGGAACTCCTTCAAAACTGTTGGAAAAGCCTTCCTCATGGTTGAGAGAATGCCAAGAGTGTGCAAAGCTGTCATCAAGACAAAGGGTGGCTACTTTGAAGAATCTCAAATATAAAATATATTTAGATTTAAAACTTTTTTGGTTACTACATTATTCCATATGTGTTATTTCATAGTTTTGATGTCTTCACTGTTATTCTACATTGTATAAAATTGTAAAAATAAAGAAAAAGCCCTTGAATGAGTAGGTGTCTCCAAACCTTTGACTGGTACTGTACACTGAACAAACATACAAACACAACATGTAAAGTGTTGGTCCCATGTTTCATGAGCTGAAATAAACAATCCCAGAAATGTTCCATATGCACTGAAAGCTTATTTCTCTCAAATGTTGTGCACAAATTTGCTTACATCCCTGTTAGTGAGCATTTCTACTTTGCCAAGATAATCCATCCACCTAACAGAAGCTGATTAAATGGCATGATCATTACACGGGTGTACATTGTGCTGGGGGTAATAAAAGGACACTTTAAAATGTGTGGTTTTGTCACACAACACTATGCAACAGATGTCTCCAGTTTTGAGGGAGCATGCAATTGGCATGCTGACTGCAGGAATGTCCACCAGAGCTGTTGCCAGAGAATTGAATGTTCAGTTCCACAGGCATTCTGGCCCATGACTCCAATGCACCACCCAAAGGTGGTGGACCATTCTTGATACACACGGGAAACTGTTGAGAGTGAAAAACCCAGTAGGTTTCAGTTCTTGACACAAACTAATGCACCTGGCACCTACTACTATGCCTCATTTAAAGGCACTTAAATATGTTGTCTTTCCCATTCACCCTCTGAATGGCACACACACACACAATCCATATCTCAATTGTCTCAAGGCTTGAAAATCCTTCTTTAACCTGTCTCCTCCCCTTCATCTACACTGATTGAAGTGTATTTAACAAGTGGCATCAATAAGGGATCATAGCTTTAACCTAGACTCACCTCGTCAGTCTATGTCATGGAAAGGGCATGTTATAACTTCTAATAGTAACTGTATCCACTGGAGAATTGGGAGAGAGTGAGGTGACAGCCATCTAAGAGCCAGCATTTTATTTTGCGGCAGTGCTGCCTGCTACGAGTAATCATCTCTGATTGAGAGATTCAAGGGGCATTCATCGCTAAGTAATATAGTAGATGCAAAGCATTGAATATTTACATTCATGCACTTAGAAATACATTTTGTAACTTTGTCCCAGAAGCTTTTAACTGCAGGGCACTCCAACATTATATGAAGGACTTTGCCTACCTGATTTAGGGGACACAGTGAACTGTTGGGAGTTTGGACCGATTTTGTCATTAAACATTTCTTTGGTGTAAAATATAGTCTGCGAACAATCTTATAATGTATACATTTATGGTTTGGATTACGGGATGCCAAGGTCATATTTTTCCATATTCTGTTCCAGTTAAAGGGTTGTTCAGATTCACTTATATCTGTGAACCATTCTTTTTTAATGGCTCGCTCAGAATATGAGCTTCCTAAAGTTATAAACTCAGCAAAAAAAGAAACGTTCCTTCTTCAGGACCCTGTCTTTCAAAGATAAATGATAAAAATCCAAATAACTTCACAGATCTTCATTGTAAAGTGTTTAAACACTGTTTCCTATGCTTGTTCAATGACCAATAAACAATTAATGAACATGCACCTGTGACACTAACAGCTTACAGACGGTAGGCAATTAAGTTATGAAAACTTAGGACACTAAAGAGGTCTTTCTACTGACTCTGAAAAACACCAAAAGAAAGATGCCCAGGGTCCCTGCTCATCTGCGTGAACATGCCTTAGGCATGCTGCAAGGAGGCATGAGGACTGCAGATGTGGCCAGGGAAATAAATTGCAATGTCCGTACTGTGAGATGTGTAATACAGCACTACAGGGAGACAGGATGGACAGCTGATCGTCCTCGCAGTGGCAGACCATGTGTAACAACACCTGCACAGGATCGGTACATCCGAACATCACACCTGCGGGACAGGTACAGGATGGCAACAACAACTGCCCGAGTTACACCAGGAACGCACAATCCCTCCATCAGTGCTCAGACTGTCCGCAATAGGCTGAGAAAGGCTGGACTGAGGGCTTGTAGGCCTGTTGTAACGCAGGTCCTCACCAGACATCAGCAGCAACAATGTCACCTATGGGCACAAACCCACCGTCGCTGGACCAGACAGGACTGGTAAAAAGTGCTCTTCACTGACGAGTCGCGGTTTTGTCTCACCAGGGGTGATGGTCAGATTCGCATTAATCGTTGAAGGAATGAGAGTGTTACACCGAGGCCTGTACTCTGGAGCAGGATCAATTTGGAGGTGGAGGGTCCGTCATGGTCTGGGGCAGTGTGTCCCAGCATCATCGGACTGAGCTTCTTGTCATTGCAGGCAATCTCAACGCTGTACCTTACAGGGAAGACATCTTCCTCCCTCATGTGGTACCCTTCCTGCAGGCTCATCCTGACATGACCCTCCAGCATGACAATGCCACCAGACATACTGCTCGTTCTGTGCGTGATTTCCTGCAAGACAGGAATGTCAGTGTTCTGCCATGGCCAGTGAAGAGCCCGGATCTCAATCCCATTGAGCACGTCTGGGACCCGTTGGATCGGAGGGAAAGGGCTAGGGCCATTCCCACCAGAAATGTCCGGGAACTTGCAGGTGCCTTTGTGGAAGAGTGGGGTAACATCTCACAGAAAGAACTGGCAAATCTGGTGCAGTCCATGAGGAGGAGATGCACTGCAGTACTTAATGCAGCTGGTGGCCACACCAGATACTGACTGTTACTTTTGATTTTGACCCCCCCCACCCCCCTTTGTTCAGGGACACATTATTCCATTTATGTTAGTCACATGTCTGTGGAACTTGTTCAGTTTATGTCTCAGTTGAATCTTATGTTCATACAAATATTTACACATGTTAAGTTTGCTGAGTTTATATTATAGAGATCAGTCCTTTCGGGAGCCCAGATCATTTGTAAATCCCATCATTGGATGGTTTGGTAGCTGGGTTTCCCCAAAGGCCTCTATAGGCCAATATAGCTGACCTAAGTTGTAAATATAGGAAAATAAGTTGCCTGGCAATGTTATCTTTCAAATCGTGGAATGTTCTCAAACCATTACTGTCCATAATATCAGCAAGGGTATGGATTCCACATTTAGACCAATGGGGGATGCAAATGGCTGCCCTCCAGATCGCAAGGCATTATTGTGAAATATGAGAGTATGGGCATGTCATTTTGATTCCAAAATGTTTTCCTCAGATTTTGCACCAAATAGAAGTTGTGTGAGCAATAATAGGACCAAAGCATAGTTTACATTGTTTAAGGGCTGTATCAGTAAAGACCACCTCTTCCAGGACAATAGGAGACACCATTTTTTATCTTTATACTCAACCAGGGGGCAGCAGACTCATGTCTAAACCAATTTAGGATGGGACGAAATGCTAGTGCCTGTAAATACAATTGGAAGTTTGGTACGGATAGTCCTCCTTCATCTTTCCCCCTTTGCAAGTTTGTTAAGTGGGAAATACGTAGGAGGGCTATCCCTACCAAACTTTAAATTGTATTTCCACTAGCAAAAGCAGCACCATTTTCAGCCGTGGGTATTTGAAATTCAAACCTAATTTGGACACTACTATAGTGGCCGACTTACTCTTAATTAATTAGCAATACTGTAATTCTAGGATAGTAATGGATGTACAGAAATAGTAACAGATCATTTCCTTTGAGAGACATGACAAGGTCACACACCGCTGATAGCACCACAGCCCACTGGTGTGGACAATTTATTGGCAGGTTGGGTTTTTCTCTCTCACTTTTTCTTTAAATTTTTTTTTAATAAATAATACAAAAAAAGCCAAAAAGCCAAAAAATCATGAATGTTATAAAAAAATAATGAATATGTTATAAAAAGAAAGCTGAAGAATGAAAAATATATATTTTTAAAACTAACAATGTATCCAAAACACACTAGACTGGGCTATAGAGCATGCAGATGCCAGGGTTGTGTTTGGGGGGTAGAAGCTGTGGGCCACAGCTTGAGGCCAGGATGTCAGAGAGGGGCCATGGAGGATGCGGGTGTGAGGCAAGGATAGGATTAGCCTATATTATAAAGGGGAGTGGTAAGGGAACTGGGCTGAGGGTGTGGAGCTGGCATCAGGGTACACTGCGGGCGCTGCTCTCTGGTTCAGGGGCATCAGGACGGCGGTCCATATGAGGAGATGTGTACTGGAAGTTACAGCACACGTAGAGGGGGAAGGACAAGAGCCGACTGTCCAGGTTCATCACCACATACTCCTGGTAGGAAGAAAATAAAAAGAGAGAGAGAATAAGAAACAGGGGGAGCACAGAACGTAAGATACAGCAATAGTTATATGGTCCGATTCAGGCAATACTATATAGTGATGTGTTCATTTCAAGAGGGGAGGAAAGTTTCAGAACATGTGGGTTATGTGTGGTCTGACTGACCAATAGACATTAAAACCAGTAGACAGTGATAGCGCTGACGTCATTCCACGGTTTCCTATGGAAAACTCCTGATGGCGTAATGAAGCCGGAAGTATACGAAATGCGCCATATTGCTGAATGAGGTTGATGTAGTTGGCCATGTAGTTTTCATCATGCCTGAGAGTCAACCTTAATGTCTATGGAGCCTACTACATTTGTCGTGCAATGGATCACTATTTAATTAAATATCTCTATTTGCAGCAAACTTTAAAATAATTCACAGGGGGAATCGAACTTGATCATAATAAACCAATTTTAGAGCCCAAAACGACAGTTCTGATGATCGGAATTTACAAAAGCTTTCTAGAGCAGACCAGGGCTTTTGGCACCGCTGAGTAGCTATGCAGTAGCCGACCGGCAGAGCTTGTGACTTCATGCTCCAGACCGGATACTGGGGGCCTGGACTGACCTGGTCTTTCTCCAGGGTGAGTAGCTGGTAACCAGTGGATCGACTACACACCAGCTTACCACTGTTATCAAAGGAGGCCAGGCGTAACCTGAACAGAGAGAGGGAGAAACATTGAGTGCGATGTGAGGGGCTAGTCAGGCCTGGTAGAACACAGGTAAATCAAATGGCAGTTATACAGAACATAATTATATCATTACTACTCCACACACAACACACAATGCCAACATTTGAAATCTGTAGCTATGTGTGTTGTGCTGACCACAACCTAGGTCGTGTTTGCAGATTGGAACACTAACCTGTATGCTAGATGCCTCCGAGGCTGCAGACTCACAGCTCCCCCACATGGCTGGCTCAGTGTATTCCTCTTGAACACTATGAAGCGGTTGGTGTACGTCACCAGCAGGTCAAAGCCAAAGTTAAAGCCTGTCCAACGCCAACAGTACTGAGAATATAAAGTTAAAACATTCTCTTTTGGGATGTTTTGTTTGAAGTTTTTATGGTGTGATTGATGTCCTTATTACACAGAGACTAATAGTGTGACTCACATCACCATCTTTGGTCAGTTTCCTACCACATCGCATGCTACTTGACTGAAACTCCTCCTTGTTGGCATCCTGTGGGCTATAGACACAACAAGCCTTACTATACAAGCGGAAAGATATTTTCAGTCACTGAAAATCACAGAATGAATGTTGTCATGGAGTGATGTTGCTGGTTTGGAGCTCCAGTTCTCACCCATTGTCATTGTCGTGCTCCGTCCGTAGCATGGCAAACCACTGGCTCTTGTACACGGAGGTCAGCCAATCTGGTATGAGGAGTTTTACAGAGGAAATAAAAATGACTACTAAAACTGTCACAAGTGAATGTGAAACATAAATCACTATCCAAATCATCACCCTTACCCGGTGGGAGAATGTTGTCTCTCTCAAGGATGCGTGCGGAAGCCAAGTCATTGATGATGTATTGAAGGCGCACATGTCTGAAGACAGGAGTAAAGGGGGCGCCGTCCTCTGCTTTTAAGAAGGGCTCCTCCTCTCCCATCTCTGCAACAGCATGCACATAAGAGCCATTAGAAAAGACTGGTCAGTCAGTTTCTGTGTATATTCTACAGCCCTGTGTTCAGATAGGTGTGTAGCTAGCTGTGGACATGCCCTGTGGAACAGAACATACCAGTCCTGCGTTTGCAAAGCCAGGCATCGGCATCAGCCAGCAGCTGCTTGATGGGACCGTCCCAGGATGGATTGAGCTGCAGGAACATCCACTGAGGAGAGAGAGTTACAAAGAGAGGGTATGAATGAGAGAGAAGGGATGGAGGAGGGGGAGATAAATCAACGATCTACAAAAACAGCTTTTGGAAACAGTCTCAAAGGCTACAGTAGTACCTTTTTCAGAGCGGTGTAGACGTCCATCTCCACCTGCATGACGAATAGGTCAGACGACTGGATCAGCAGTTCGATCACATCCACTCTGCAAATACAGCACAGAAACACACACTGCTCACTGACACCAACACTGACCACACAACACTTAGACTATTATGAGTATGTATAAGTCCTATGGAAAAATAGGAAAACATTGAAGATACACACCCCAGCTCCTTCATGAGGTCAACATTCTGATGGGTCATGAGGTTATTGAGGAGCCATTCCAGACACCTGCAGGAGACACACAAGCATATGCATGTGGAGTGATAAGAACAAGATCAACTGTGTATTATTCGATTAACTAATATTATTCAATAGGAATGTAATGATGGGGCTTACTTCTTCATGACAGAGTCCAGGCCGTAGATGCTGGCAGAGGAGTAGTAGACACACACAGTCTTGACACCAACGTTCTCCTTCATGGTCTCACCACACTGCTGGATCAGACCATCCTGCAAAGACACACCGGGCATGGCATATTATCGCCTTTGATCATCTATTCTCGTTCAGTAAATTACATTCCAGCAAGTTCAACTTCCAACTCACACATATCACTATCATCTCAACATTCCATGTAAAGATCCTGTAGTGTGATATGATGATAATCTACTGACCAGTTGGAGCATACAAGCTGCTGCTAGGATACTGACGACACTGCTGGGCTTGATCAGAACATCATCCCGGTACAGAGATCCAAACACTACCTGCAGAGCTACACACACGGAGAAAATCAAGATAAATGTGTATAGTAACTGTAAAAAAGGAGTGACATAAACAAAGCAATTTGTAGTGTTTTATTCCTGGCAGTGACTGAAGTCCTCACCCTCTGTGTCGATGTTCTGGTCTGGGATCTCTAACGGTATGACCATCATGTTGGACTCCTTCCAGGAGCCACTGAACATGCTGGAGAAATACCCTGACTACATAAATAAGAACATCATGGGGGGGGGGGGTCACAGGCATTGCAGATCATTTTTATTTAACCTTTATTTAACTAGGCAAGTCAGTTAAGAACAAATTCTTATTTACAATAACGGCCTAATAAAGTGTGTAGTGTACACAGAACAAAGCACTAACCTGGCACAGGTACACTTTGTGCAGGTTCCACTCCTGCCCCAGGGCACAGATGCGGATGTCACTGTTCTCCCCGTTCAGGAACAAGGTCTGATAGATGTACTTAGATGTGCTTTTCAGCTTCTTCCTGTTACAGTTCCAAAACAAACCAGAACAACGCAGGCCAAGGTTAGAAAAAGGCTGGCCATATGAAAGATGTGTGAATACCTCACCTGTTCTGTAAGTGTGTTTGTCTCTTACTCCGGCCTGCTGTGTCTGTTGGTTTATGAAATTGTGTGTATTTCCAGTGTGATGTGTGTGACTCTTCTCACCTCCGTGGTGTGTCCAATAAGGCATCTTCCTCATCAGGCTCACTGTCGCAGTCACAGTGTGCAGTCCGTTTCCTCTTTCTGCATTCACATCCATGCTTGCCACTGGCACATGTAGTCTCAACTGCTTCCTCAGGATCCTTGGACGAGGCCTGTAACCGGCTGCCCTGGGTGCCCATCTCTCCCCTGCACACTACACACAAAACAAAATCCTCTGCAACATGAAATGGATGGATCTATTGTAATTTATATGAACTTCAATTTGCAGGGGTATACAATAGCAGGTCACTTTTGTTGTTGAGTAACCATTTCTGAAAGTTATTATTTAGGTTCAGACCTGGAACACTCTCGCGTAACAGTTGTTCATACATGTCAAAAGCATGAATTCTGAACACACGTCCTGTCCTCAGGTCTGACAACAATAACCTAACAACCTCAGGCACTGTGTTCAGCTAACCTATCATTACATTGTTGTGGTTGCAACAGTTGCTGTGGTAGATAGCTAGAAAGCTATCTAAACTAGCCAGCTACCCACAAAACAACTAGTAGCAACCCATAGCTTGTGCCCGGGTAGATAATGAATGCAATAGCTTGCTCATGTATTATATTACAGAAACGTACCTGATGTATCTACAACGCACAAGGCTAACTCGTCGGCTAGATCAACTGTGACAAGTTACTAGAAGTAAACAAGCCTATCAGCCATGTTGCGTTTAAAAGTATTGAACAAAGACAAGAAGATATTACGGCACTAACGCTAATCGGGCCAAATACGATCTACTAATAGCTAGAGCATCATTATGAATGTTTCAAAGGATATCTCAAGAACACATTCCAAGTTGTCTTTCAATTTTTCATGCAACAATGCAGATTAGAGTCCACAGGCTAGCTAGGTCCATGTCTTCTAGCGTGCTAACTATAATGTGCCTCTGCGCATTATTGCCGTCTACTGTAATAGTGGCGATATGCCAACGTGGCAGGCTACCTGATAACTACAGTAGGAATGTTTGCATTGGAGGATTGTTTAGCCAGATGTATAGATATTTGAAAATGTGTAGGTGACCACTCCCAGAAACAATCCAACGAGGGGATACGATTATCTGGCCCGGGTTACCCCGGTGGGTAGTTTGCACCGGGTGAAAAGTGATTGCGTTTGTTTTGGAACCGGGCAATTTTTTTTTATCTCTCAGGCATAATCCAGGTGCCCGTTCAAACCCCACGGCGAAATCGGCACACAAAAAAAACGAGTGACATAGTTTAGGGCTAGGCTAGATTAAGCACGTGGAGTAATGAATAGGATGATGTGTTTTCACATGCAAAAGTGATTGTTTTTTTTTTATAAAAACGCTATATCTGCCTTTCCAATGAAAACTAGTTTGAAAAATTCAAACATATTTTATGTTAAAGAGATGTTTCTGAACGATGCACTATGCTGCCTTGTTGACAATATGACCGAGCGGTGCAGATGACTGTTCGATTTGAGAAGGGCGCTCCTCCCTCACCGTTTTTGCCGGTTCACTGTCCATCGTTGCATACAAAAACCGGGGCATGGAGTCGTCACTAGTTAACACAGCCACAAAGTCTTATTAACCCCGCCAAGTTCTACAATTTATGTTGTTCAAATCTTATTTTAAACCTAGCCACATTGCTAATTTATCTTAAATTAAGACCAAAAGCACATTTTGTTTTCATTTTTATGATATAGCCCATTTTGACATTGTGGCTGTGCTATATAGTGGAAACCGGTGCACCACGGCTCAGGTTAAAATAACCTCCTCCTTATTTCAGGAGCTAAATATGTTTTTCCTAACTAAAGATCCTTGGGACGTCCCTACCCTAAACCTTAACCTTAAACCAACCTAAGGTCGATGTCCGCGCCCCCGCGGAAATTGAAATAACATAAAATATCAATTTAAAATAGAGATCTGTTTTTTTGCATTGGTTGTATCTCAATCCACCGCATCGCTGGACATTTTTAAAGACTTTTACTTAACTGACTTGCCTAGTTAAATAAAGGTTAAATAAAATAAAATACAAATCGAAATATGTTGCACTTCAGCATTGCCAGGCGTGTGCAAAGCTGTCATCAAGGCAAAGGGTGGCTACTTTGAAGAATCTCAAATATAAAACACTTTTTTGATTACTACATGATTTAATAGTGTGTTATTTAATAGTGAAGACATCAAAACTATTATTCTACAATGTAGAAAATAGTCACAAAAAAATAAGAAAAACACTTGAATGAGTAGGTTTAGCAAACTTTTGACTGGTACTGTAAATCTATATTTTAGAATAATAGTAGGTTTAGCAAACTTTTGACTGGTACTGTAAATCTATATTTTTTATATATACTGTAATGAACAGGCAGGGAGCTGTAATGAACGCGCTATCGACTGTGCCGCAAAAGCATGCTCAAGCGGCAGAGTCGATTTCCGCGCTTATAAACCCAGGGTCATTACAATACTTTCAGTTTTGTACAGCAGCTTCATGCCTTCTACATTAGGTTATTCTCATGCCAACCGCTGGGGGCATACCATTTCCGGATTCCCACTAGGAGTAGTTTGTCTCGTGGAAAAAACAACCAATAGACGCTGAGCACTGTTTCAGGTTCCCTGTCGATTTTCCAGACAACCTTCCTTAGGCTAGTACACGGACTGTGACACGTACCCAACTGTTTACGTGTGTTGAATAACTCATTGGGGGTAGGGACAAGGAGGGGAATTGTATTATTGGGGTGACATCCCTGTCCACATAGTATATATATATATATTTTTTTGTTGCATAACAGAGTTGGAAGCATGGAGGCAGGGGCGTGCGACAATGCTAATGCAGGTATGTAACAAGGGACAGCATTGTTGTTTTGTAACCATTGATCAGCTCTGCTTTCAGTAAATTGTTACAGGGTTTATAGTAGTCAGCATATCCGAACCGCTTGCTTTCAAGCTGCGCTAGGGTCGGACAGCATTCTTGCTTACCTCCTCACGCCATTTGCACACACTGTGTATAGACTTAATTTTTTTTATTTTGTGTTATTGACTGTAAGCTTGTTTATTCCATGTGTAACTCTGTGTTGTTGTTTGTGTCGCACTGCTTTGCTTTATCTTGTCCAGTTCACAGTTGTAAATGAGAACTTTGTTCTCAACTACCTTACCTGGTTAAATAAAGGTGAAATAAAAAACACACCACGGAGCCTGCTTGGAAAAGGAAAAACGTACCTCAATCCAGGGATGAGAAATGCGTTGTACTCCGAATTGTCCCATTTATCCCAACTGTTACACCAATAAAATTGAACAACTATTCGTTTTTAAGTAAACTGCCGTTTTCCTCCTCATGCTAACTAACAGTGGCAACAGCAGCCATTTACATTTTAGTCATTTACAGTAGTGAATGCATACATTTCATTTAATGCAGTTTTTTTTTGTGTGTGTACCGGCCCCCGTGGGAATCGAACCCACAACCCTGGCGTTGCAAACACCATGCTCTACCAACTGAGCCACAGGGAACTACAGCAGCCAGAATGGCAAATTGTGTTGAATACTGGCCCCCCGTGGGAATCGAACCCACAACCCTGGCGTTGCAAACACCATGCTCTACCAACTGTGTGTGTATATTTCTGTCAATTTTTTTTATTGCAACAATCATAACAATATTACACATCAATACAGGGATATTCCTGTGAATGCAAAAAATAATAGAACACCAGGTGAAGCCCCTCCCATGATAAAATAAAATACAAATAATCCAGGACATCATTTGATTGGCTGACACTGCCATTCAAAATGGCTGCTGTGGCTTCTGCTGCCTAGCATGAGGACTAAAATGCCCAGTCGTTCAATCTTCTCAGTTTAGCAGTTAGGATAATGGGACAATTTGCAGTATAACGCATTTTAGTTTGTGGATTGAGGTACGTTTTCCAAACCATATCTCGCGCCAGCTCCACAGTGTCTTAATATACACAGGCATATGCTTTCCGACCCTAGTGCAGCTGTAAGTAAGCAGGTTGGATCTGCTGACTAGGTTTATAAAAACGTGAGACTAATAGGTACATTGATTATCGTGAGATGCATTGCATCACCGTGATTAAATTGCAATATACACATCATATAATCAGGAACAACTAGTTCCTTACGAATTATAGTACACTGTGGCATAAATACTGCACACATACCCATGGCATTCTTGTGAACCGTTGGGTTAAGGCAGTCCTTCTCAAATAGTGGGGCGCGCCCCCCTGGGGGGGCTCGGAGCGATGCCAGGGGGGGCGCGTGACCCCGGGGAACACGCTTTTTTTTGCCCGTAGTAGTTTTTTTTTTTTAACCGAACAAGATCACACAGCACAGAGCAGGAGATATGAAGTGCAGATAACAAACCCTTAAGAGACACCATGGAAAAATATTTAACAGGGATGAAAAGAAAGGCGGAGAGAGACGGAGATAATGAGACAAACGTAAGTCTCCCGAAAGCTAAGACGAGGAAATATGACGAAGCGAATGTAGCGCTTGGCTTCACTGTGACTACGGTGGGAGACGAGGAAAGACCGGTATGTTTACTGTGTCTAAAAATGTTGGCAGCGCACAGCATGAAGCCAAATAAATTAAGGCGTCACTTAAAGACATTACACCCCAATCACGCTGATAAGCCGCTTGAGTTTTTTCATCGAAAACGTGCCGAATATTGTCATCAATCGTCCCGCTTTGTGAATGCTACTTCAGTAAACCAGCGAGCACTGTTAGCATCATATAAGGTGGCGTACCAAATTGCTCAGTGCAAAAAACCCCACTCCATAGCAGAGCTGATACTGCCTGCAGCATTAGACATGGTCTCTGTCAAGCTGGATGACGCAAGTGCTGCAAAAATAAAAACTATCCCTCTGTCCAATGACACTGTCGCCAGACGTATAAATGACATTGCTAACGATATTAAAGAACAGCTGGTAGATAAACTCAAAGACAAACGTTTTGCCTTACAGTTCGATGAAGCAACTGACAGCAACAAAGACTGTTTGTTTATCGCTTATGTACGTTTTGACATGACAAAGTCCCTGTGTGAGGATCTACTTTTTTGTAAATATGTCAGAGACAGAGCCACAGCTGAAGAGCTATTCAAAATGCTGGACTGCTTCCTGACTGAGAATGGGCTAAAGTGGGAGAACTGCATTGGTGTTTGCAGTGATGGTGCACAGACCATGGCAGGGATGAGAAAAGGACTTTGGGCACTCATCAAGAAGGCCTCACCTAATGCTGAGTGGACACACTGTGTTATACACAGAGAAGCACTGGCATCAAGGCACCTTTCCTCTGAATTAAGTAAGGTTATGACTGACATTGTAGGTGTAGTCAATTTTATAAAGACCAGACCACTAAAAACAAGTCTTCTCTGCTATCTGTGAGGAGATGGGAGCTGAACATCAAGCTGTGCTGTTTCACAGTGAAGCAAGGTGGCTGTCACGAGGAAAAGTCTTGTCCCGAGTTTTTGAGCTCAGAGAGCAGATAAGAATGTTTTTGGAGCAGGAGCACAAGTATGACATCACAGAAAAATTTAGTGATGAGAACTTCCTGGCAAAACTGGCCTACCTGAGTGACATATTTGGAAAGCTAAATGAACTAAATCTACAGCTTCAAGGGAAAGATAAACACCTCCCTCAGGTCACAGACAAAATCAGCTCTTTCACTCGAAAGCTTGCAATGTGGGGCAGGCGACTTGATGAAGGAAATACTGATTCATTCGAGAACCTGCATGAATTTCTTGACACTACTGACTATGATGCCACCTCAGTGATTCCATATATTATTAAGGAGCATATTTCATCACTGATGGGATTCTTTAAAAAGTACTTCCCTGAAAACAGTTCCCAATATGACTGGGTGAGAGATCCTTTCAATGCACCAGCTCCAACTGGTTTCAGCTCTGCAGAGGAGGACCAGTTCATTGATATGACGTCTGACTCCACATTCAGACTGAGGTTCACATCACAGACACTGAGTGAATTCTGGCTGAGTGTAGAGAGGCAGTATCCACTCTTAGGGCAGAGGGCCATGGGCATTCTTCTTCCTTTTGCAACATCTTATCTTTGTGAGACTGGCTTCTCTGCTGTTGCTGCACTGAAGACCAAGTACAGGTCCCAGCTAAACATTGAGCAGGAGCTGAGAGTTGCAGTATCATGCTTCAAACCCCGCTTCGAAAAGCTGTGCTCTGCAAAACGTGCTCATTGTAGCCATTAATCCTGACTTCCTCATTTTGATTAAAAAAAATCAGCACAAATTGTTTTATTCATTTTTGTTTTATAGGTCAAAATGTTTCATATATTGTGCTCCTGAGTTTATGTTGCTGATCAATTTGAATTTATTATTATTTATTGATTATATTTTATTTTATTTTTCAGTATCAAATGGTCAAAAAATGTTTACAGTTTAAATAAGGGTTTAATTTTTTTTTACATTTCAGGCAAATTGATGCACTTGAAGTCTTTTCTGTTACAAACTAAAAAAAACAATGTTAATAAAGTTATTCTTTGTTGTAAGTTGATCTATATTTCTTTCTTTTTTCTTTTTCTTTAATGTTAATAAGGATACAATGTTATGCAGAGGTGTACTTATAACAATTTTATAGACAAATGATACTATTTACAGTCGCGGCGGAGAGTTGGGGGGGCGCGAAATGTTTACTTCTTCCTAGGGGGGGCGTAACAGAAAATAATTGAGAAGCACTGGGTTAAGGTGATTCTCTGAAGTGTGAATTGGTATGCATATTTTCCCATTCTCTCTTAGGTGCTCCTTTAATTGAGCAGTCCTCAGGACAGGGAGACTTGTCTGCGAGCAGTGATGAGGGGGAAGGCACCATGGACAAGGAGACAGTACCAGCAGCAGAGAGGGCAGTGGAGACTGAGAGCATGATGAAACGGCTGTTTGGGTTTGAGAAGGAGGACCTGTCCTCCTGGCATCGCTTGGTGTGTCTCCTAAACCGCCCCACTGACCCTGCTTCTCTGGGCATTTTCCGCTTCCTGTTTGGTAAGCTCTGTCATCTCCACTAAGATTAGTTACCCTTGGTGAAAATAGCTGCAGGGTCTGGCATTTTCATTTGTGCCTGAGAATTGAATGAATCGCATTGAGAAGTTGAGTTTCATATGCAAGTCAAATCATCTGCTGGTGGTCAGGGGAGTGTAGTCTTGTGCAATCTCTCTTGTTGTTCTCATCTTCTGTGTGTCTTCCCCTGTCTCTGTCCCCCAGGCATGATAATGGCTATAGACATTACACAGGAGCGAGGCCTTAGCCACCTGGACTACAAGTACCTGGATGGGGCTCCCGTGTGCCGCTTCCCTCTCTTCAGCTTCCTGCAGCCGCTGCCTCTCGATTATATGTACCTGGTCTATGTGGTGATGCTCTTTGGTAGGTCAAGTTCTGAGTCAGTGATTGGAACAGCTGCTGTATGTTGTCCCCTTTGTGTGGGTTTATGTGATAGTGTTGATATGCTTTGATCTTTTTAATGTGTGCTGAAAAGTGCCTTAGACCGAGTGGCACAGTGGTCTAAGGCACTGCACCTCAGTGCTAGAGGTGTCACTACAGACTCTGGTTCGATTCCAGGCTGTATCACAATCGGCCGTGATTGGGAGTCCCATAGGGCGGCGCACAACTGGCCCGGCGTCGTTAGGGTTTGGCCGGGGTAGGCCGTTGTTGTAAATAATAATTTGTTCTTAACTGACTTGCCTAGTTAAATAAAAATGTTTCTCTCTTTATAGGTGCTGTGGGAATCATGATGGGCTGTTTCTACCGCCTCTCCTGTCTCATGTTCATATCCACCTACTGGTACATCTTCTTCTTGGACAAAACAGCATGGAACAACCACTCTTACCTCTACGGACTCATTGGCTTCCAGCTCACATTCATGGACGCCAACAGATATTGGTGAGTTGCAGAACTCTTATGAAACCGTTACTATACATTTGTTAAACTTATATATTTGGTTGATTGAAGTTATTTGTATTTTTCTGTGTGTGTGTTTTTGCCTGAGTGTATGCATGCATTTATGTACACGCGGTATATTATTATTTTCAGGTCAATAGATGGATTACGTAATCCCCCAAAAAAGAATGCCCAAGTGCCACTTTGGAACTACACTCTTCTGAGGTTTCAGGTCTGTGCCAAATTCTTTCTATTGAGTTCATAGAAACTTTACTACTATATCAAGGATATCTGCCTTTTAACATGTGTATGAATAACTTTGAGGACACTACTATAATATGAATATCTTAATCTTTTTACTTGGTAGATTTTCATAGTATACTTCATTGCTGGAATCAAGAAACTGGATGCAGACTGGGTAGAGGGATATTCCATGTCATACTTGGCACACCATTGGCTTTTTGACCCTTTCAGGTTAGTTGACATTTTAGTAATTTAGCAGCAAATTTTATCTAGAGCGACTTACAGCAGTGAGTGCATATTTTTTTATACTGGTGTCTCGTGGGAATCGAACCCACAACCCTGGTGTTGCAAGTGTCATGCTTAGGGCCAGGTGTTTTTTTTTCCTACCCTGCATTACCATCGTTTGACCTTAAGAGGCCAATATGGCAACTTGTCACACCACCTGTAAATTGTCACGTGTGCATTCATTGACCATCTAACATAATTATTAATTTGAGAAAATGTTGACTTTTTAATTAGCCTTTATTATTTGCTATAGAAATACATACAAACAAATGCTGAGGATATGGCTTTTCCAAGTGCCAACACTCAAGTAGACCATCCCAAAATGTGTGCATTCATTAACACACACGTAAAGAACGGAGGCGCAGAATGGTAAAAAACAAACAAAGCATCTCCATAATAACGGACGAATCCACCGACACAAGACTGATATGTTCTTCATATTTTCAAGGAGAACTGGGTGAAGACGTTCGTTATTCTAGCTAACATAGTATATTTACAGGAAGTGAACTATTCAAGTGTCAATATTATTCTGAGTAACTGCGCTTTCACATGCACTTTGTAGCGCATCTCCAAACACTGCATTCTTAAGAGTTGGAGAAGTTGTTGGGTTATTTCTATAACTAATGAAAATAGGCTAGACATTTATGTTCTGAAAATAGTCAACATTTTCCCCTATCAAACCCATATGTTACGAACTGACGAATACTTTGTGAACTGTGTTGATTGATGTTGGCTTGTTACTACGTAAGGATGAGACTGTCACTATATCCTCCACAACCTTTGATGGTAGAAGCATTCTTATAATCAAATGCTAAATTGCAGGTTTTGCAGAATATATTGTTGTCTGCAAAGAGTGCCCCAGTGGGGTATTGGCACGCTTTTAATTATTTTTTTTTAAGCGATATTCTGATATGGAATTTTATATATTTTCTGGTTGGATTCATAGTCCCCTTTTAGCTGTACTAATTGCCCCACTTTTATAACCTCCGATCAGGGATTGAGTCTGTTGGAGAGTGTTACGCACGCCTCTTGGTGGAGGAAACGCAACACCCCGCTACAACTCAACTCCCTGTGGAGTGAAAGAGGTGTGTGATTGTAGGTGCGGGTAAGGATGACAGAGAATATTACCATTTACAAGGAATTTATTTCCTTAACATGGTAATGTGGGGAAAGGGTCTGGATGGAACCCAAAGCAAAGAAAGTAAAAGTTAGAGCCCCCTCTCCTACCCACTACGTATCTATTCTTAATGCCACCTGCCGCACTAGCCAAAATACAGGAGGTGGTCCGCCCAGGTCTTACCTAGTGTGCATAGACAGTACATACTACGGGTTATGTATGCCCGCAGGCCTCTTGCCTAAGCACTCCCAAGGTGCCTTCCCCTTCCCCCCTAGGAACAAATGAAACAGAATAATACAAACTTAAAGTGAACAATTTCAATAATCAAAAACATTGAGTCCTATTGGCACACACATACCTCAGAAGTAGCGGCTACAAAATACTTTCAACAAAATTGTCTCTGAACAACAACCAACACAGGACATCCAAGAAGCTCTCTTTCTCCTAAAAGGAATACTGGCTTTTTAAGCTGCAGAAGAAGTCGGTAATTGCAGACAGCTGTATCTCCTGACGAGAGTGCGGGTCAGAGCGCCAATCTGCAATGGGGCCGACCAATCAGCTGATTGGGGGAATCCAGGAAGCCATTTCCTGAAATACACACAAACATACATATACACAAACCCACAACACAGAAACTGGGGAACGTAACAGAGGATCAGTTTGAGCAAAGTGAGGTGTAGAATCACTGATCTACAAATAGTAGTCCCTGCCATATAGTAGGCTTTGTGCAATTAAGATTCGTATGCCACTCTTCCCCAGATTTAGGATGCACAACCAGACATTGAATGAATGATTGGAGATAATTTCCTAGGATGTTCTGCCTGCAGCAAACCTAGTGGATAATACTGGGTAAATACTGGTCAAAGAAAACCCTCACAAAAATGAACTAAAACGCCTGGCCCTAACCATGCTTTAATAACTGAGCAACACTGGACCATACTGATGGTATTTGTCAGACTTCAATACAAATGTAATGAGGGCCATGCGCCCTCATATTTTGGAACAGCTTATATAAAACTGCCCCATGTGGGATTGTATGGATTTCTTACCCTTTGCGTCTGTCCCACAGGATGATTCTGCCTAATGAAATGGTGAGTCTGCTGGTGGTCCATGGAGGTGGTCTTTGTCTGGACCTGTCTGCCGGCTATCTGCTGTTTTTTGATGCCACACGCCCTTTTGGCATTTTCTTTGTCAGCTACTTCCACTGCATGAACTCTCAACTCTTCAGCATCGGTGAGTCTTTTCAGTCATCATAATGAGAATATCAAAATTTACTGAATAACAGAAGCTACATAATTCAACACTATGTACATACAGTGGGGGGAAAAAGTATTTGATTCCCTGCTGATTTTGTATGTTTGCCCACTTACAAAGAAATTATCAGTCTATAATTTTAATAGTAGGTTTATTTGAACAGTGAGAGACAGAATAACAACAAAAAAATCCAGAAAACGCATGTCAAAAATGGTTTGAAATGATTTGCATTTTAATGAGGGAAATAAGTATTTGACCCCTCTGAAAAACATGACTTAGTACTTAGTACAAAACCCTTGTTGGCAATCACAGAGGTCAGACGTTTCTTGTAGTTGGCCACCAGGTTTGCACACATCTCAGGAGGGATTTTGTCCCACTCCTCTTTGCAGATCTTCTCCAAGTCATTAAGGTTTCGAGGCTGACGTTTGGCAACTCGAACCTTCAGCTCCCGCCACAGATTTTCTATAGGATTAAGGTCTGGAGACTGGCTAGGCCACTCCAGGACCTTAATGTGCTTCTTCTTGAGCCACTCCTTTGTTGCCTTGGCCGTGTGTTTTGGGTCATTGTCATGCTGGAATACCCATCCGTGACCCATTTTCAATGACCTGGCTGAGGGAAGGAGGTTCTCACCCAAGATTTGACGGTACATGGCCCCGTCGATCGTCCCTTTGATGCGGTGAAGTTGTCCTGTCCCCTTAGCAGAAAAACACCCCCAAAGCATAATGTTTCCACCTCCATGTTTGATGGTGGAGATGGTGTTCTTGGGGTCATAGGCAGCATTCCTCCTCCTCCAAACACGGAGAGTTGAGTTAATGTCAAAGAGCTCCATTTTGGTCTCATCTGACCACAACACTTTCACCAGTTGTCCTCTGAGTCATTCAGATGTTCATTGGCAAACTTCAGACTGGCATGTATATGTATTCTTGAGCAGGGGGACCTTGCGGGCGCTGCAGAATTTCAGTTTTTCACGGCGCAGTGTGTTACCAATTGTTTTCTTGGTGACTATGGTCCCAGCTGCCTTGATCATTGACAAGATCCTCCCGTGTAGTTCTGGGCTGATTCCTCCCCGTTCTCATGATCATTGCAACTCCACGAGGTGAGATCTTGCATGGAGCCCCAGGCCGAGGGATATTGACAGTTCTTTTGTGTTTCTTCCATTTGCGAATAATCGCACCAAATGTTGTCACCTTCTCACCAAGCGATGGTCTTGTAGCCCATTACAGCCTTGTGTAGGTCTACAATCTTGTCCCTGACATCCTTGGAGAGCTCTTTGATCTTGGCCATGGTGGAGAGTTTGGAATCTGATTGATTGATTGCTTCTGTGGACAGGTGTCTTTTTTACAGGTAACAAGCTGCGGTTAGGAGCACTCCCTTTAAGAGTGTGCTCCTAATCTCAGCTCGTTACCTGTATAAAAGACACCTGGGAGCCAGAAATCTTTCTGATTGAGAAGGGGTCAAATACTTATTTCCCTCATTTAAAATGCAAATCATTTTATAAAATTTCTGACATGCGTGTTTCTGGATTTTTTGGTTGTTATTCTGTCTCTCACTGTTCAAATAAACCTACCATTAAAATTATAGACTGATCCTTTCTTTGTCAGTGGGCAAACGTACAAAATCAGCAAGGGATCAAATACTTTTTCCCCCCACTGTATAGTCTGTTGTACTCTGGGATGATGTCCCATTTTGGATAGTTGCTTGTAATTGTGGTGCAGGTAGCCTAGTGGTTCGAACATTGGGCCAGTAACCGAAAGGTTACTGGATCGAATCCCCAAGCTGACAAGGTAAAAATCCGTCATCTGCCCCTGAGCAAAGCAGTAAACCCACTGTTTCCCGGGCCCCGAAGACGTGGATGTTGATTAAGGCAGCCCCCCGCACCTCTCTGATTCAGAGGGGTTGGGTTAAATGTAGAAGACACATTTCAGTTGAATGCATTCAGTTGTACAACTGACTAGTGTGAGAGCAAGATTATGTTATAATACTTTTATTGCATCAAATGGTCGTTTTATGCAAATGAATATAGTATTTTGTTAATTATTGTGTGTGTGTTCTACTGAGGATGGGCCTCTGGAAGATAACACTGACAGGAGTTTTACGATGTATTTTGGGTGATAAAACCCAAAGAGCATTCCAGAGCATGAGTTAATGTTTCTGTTCTATACCGTACCAGGGAGAGATGGTTCCAGTTTGGAGTCAGAGGGCCAGACACTGGTCTATACAATGAAAACTGTTGACACAGCAGATACTGTCTGCTATGTATTATAGGTATCTTTCATACAAATCTTAACCTTGTGACCCATTCTATATATCTGTTGTTCGTCATGTTGGTTGAAAGGGGTGTATATTGGCTATAAAATACCTTTTGTACTTTTGCCTCGGGGCTCTCAACGAATCATCTGACCGTGAATCGTCGACCAGCCATCATTATCGTAGAGCACTCATTCGATTCACTTTGTTTTTTTATTTTTATTTTATTTGACCTTTATTTAACCAGGTAGGCAAGTTGAGAACAAGTTCTCATTTACAACTGCGACCTGGCCAAGATAAAGCAAAGCAGTGCAACACAAACAAAAACACAGAGTTACACATGGAATAAACAAACATGCAGTCAATAACACAATAGGGGGAAAAAAGTCTATATACAGTGTGTGCAAATGAGGTGAGGTAAGATAAGGGAGGTAAGGCAATAAATAGGCCATAGTGGCGAAATAATTACAATTTAGCAATTAAACACTAGAGTGATAGATGTGCAGAAGATGAATGTGCAAGTAGTGACTGGGGTGCAAAGGAGCAAAAATAAATAACAGTAAAAGGATGAGGTAGTTGGATGGGCTATGTACAGGTGCAGTGATCTGTGAGATGCTCTGACAGCTGGTGCTTAAAGTTAGTGAGGGAGAAATTAGTCTCCAGCTTCAGTGATTTTTGCAAATTCGTTCCAGTCATTGGCAGCAGAGAACTGGAAGGAAAGTTTTTGGTCACCCCCAAAGCCAAAGGAGGAATTGGCTTTGGGGGTGACCAGTGAAATATACCTGCTGGAGCGCGTGCTACGGGTGGGTGCTGCTATGGTGACCAGTGAGCTGAGATAAGGCGGGGCTTTACCTAGCAGAGACTTATCGATGACCTGGAGCCAGTGGGATTGGCGACGAATATGAAGCGAGGGCCAGCCAACGAGATCATACAGGTCACAGTAGTGGGTAGTATATGGGGCTTTGGTGACAAAACAGCTGGCACTGTGATAGACTGCATCCAATTTGCTGAGTAGAGTGTTGGAGGCTATTTTGTAAATGTAAGTTGTAAATGAGAGTTTACAGTCTAACCAGACACCTAGGTATTTGTAGTTGTCCACATATTCTAAGTCAGAACCGTCCAGAGTAGTGATGCTGCATGGCCGGGCAGGTGCGGACAGCGATCGGTTGAAGAGCATGCATTTCGTTTTACTTGCATTTAAGAGCAGTTGGAGGCCACGCAAGGAGTGTTGTATGGCATTGAAGCTGGTCTGGAGGTTAGTTAACACCGTGTCCAAAGAAGGGCCAGAAGTATACAGAATGGTGTCATCTGCATAGAGGTGGATCAGAGAATCACCAGCAGCAAGAGCGACATCATTGATGTATACAGAGAAGAGTCGGCCTGAGAATTGAACCCTGTGGCACCCCCATAGAGACTACCAGAGGTCCGGAGAACAGGCCCTCCGATTTGACACACTGAACTCTGTCTGAGAAGTAGTTGGTGAACCAGGCGAGGCAGTCATTTGAGAAACCAAGGCTGTTGAGTCTGCCGATAAGAATGTGGTGATTGACAGAGTCGAAAGCCTTGGCCAGGTCGATGAATACAGCTGCACAGTGTTGTCTCTTATGGATAGCGGTTATGATATCGTTTAGGACCTTGATCGTGGCAGAGGTACACCCATGACCAGCTCGGAAACCAGATTGCATAGCGAGAAGGTACGGTGGGATTCGAAATGGTCGGTGATCTGTTTGTTAACTTGGCTTTCGAAGACCTTAGTAAGGCAGGGTAGGATAGATATAGGTCTGTAGCAGTTTGGGTCTAGAGTGTCTTCACCTTTGAAGAGGGGGATGACCGCGGAAGCTTTCCAATCTTTGGGGATCTCAGATGATACGAAAGAGAGGTTGAACAGGCTAGTAATAGGGGTTGCAACAATTTTGACTGGTAATTTTAGAAAGAGAGGGTCCAGATTGTCTAGCACTGCTGATTTGGAGGGGTCCAGATTTTGCAGGTCTTTCAGAACATCAGCTATCTGGATTTGGGTGAAGGAGAAATAGGGGAGGTTTGGGCAAGTTTCTGTGGGGGGTGCAGGGCTGTTGACCAGGGTAGGGGTGGCCAGGTGGAAAGCATGGCCAGCCGTAGAAAAATGCTTATTGAAATTCTCAATTATTGTGGATTTATCAGTGGTGACAGTGTTTCCTATCCTCAGTGCAGTGGGCAGCTGGAAGGAGGTGCTCTTATTCTCCATGGACTTTACAGTGTCCCAGAACTTTTTGGCGTTTGTGATGCAGGATGCAAATTTCTGTTTGAAAAACCTAGCCTTTGCTTTCCTAACTGCCTGTGTGTATTGGTTCCTAACTTCCCTGAAAAGTTGCATATCACGGGGGCTATTCGATGCTAATGCCGTACGCCACAGGATGTTTTTATGCAAGTCAAGGGCAGTCAGGTCTGAAGTGAACCACGGCTATATCTGTTCCTGGTTCTACATTTTTTTGAATGGGGCATGCTTATTTAAGATTGTGAGGAAAGCACTTTTAAAGAATAACCAGGCATCTTCTACTGACGGGATGAGGTCAATATCCTTCCAGGATACCCGGGCCAGGTCGATTAGAAAGGCCTGCTCGCTGAAGTGTTTTAGGGAGCGTTTGACAGTGATGAGGATTCAGACACGGCTAGGACATCCGGGTTGGCAGAGTGTGCTAAAGCAGTGAATAAATGTGTGCGTTGTATTGACCTGCTCCCTTATTAATAAGTGATTTAAAGATTTTGTTTAAGTATAACTCTGACTTGTGTGATAAGTTTGTCTCTCCTCATTTGATCGTAAAGAAATCAACCACCACACTAGGTATCCCCCTTTCCTTTCCCATTATCATTAGAGGATTCCATTGATAAGGAAATAAGATACATTTTCACTTGTACTGAGGGCAACATAATAGATGCAGACTCCTGTGGGCCAGAGAGGATTTTCAAAGCAATCTTTTCTTTAATGATCCACTATTTAAGTTAATCTATAACCCCCTATTGATCACAAATGCTACTATTGTCCTATATTTTATCTCCAGGTATGTTTGCCTACACTATGCTGGCCACGAGTCCTCTCTTCTGCTACCCCGACTGGCCCAGGCACTTCTTTGCCCGCTTCCCCGAAATCCTCAGGCCTGTGCTGCCGCTCACGTCTCCTCCCCCACAGCCCAGCACCTCCTGTGTTTACCCAGTGACCCAGCACACATCTACGGGACTACAGGACTTGTCCCCTGCCGCAAAGACCTCCAAAACACGGTTTAAACACAAGCTGGCAACCCTGTTCACCATTCTGTACCTGGCTGAACAGTTATTCCTGCCTTACTCTCACTTCATCACACAGGTACTACTCCTGTAGAAATGGAAGATGAGTTTACAGTGACCAACTTCTTCTAGTCCTTTCCATGTATTGAATCAAGAAATCAGCAGCATTTGATTTGAATGCCTTGATTTAAATGTCAGTTGTGAGTCACTGGCTGTCAGCTAACGTTATTTCCCAACACTACGGGTTACCAGAATAATTGCTCAATCAGTGTCAACACTGCTATCAGTCTGCAGTAAACAGTAGTGTAAACTAGCTTGAGTCAGCAGAACGGTGGGGGTTGCAGAGGGGTGTGGAAAGAGGCTTTGCATTAGTGAATACTGGTCCATACATCCTGCTGTCCTGATCTGGAATGCAGTTTTGTGACTGATTGGCAAAAAAAAGTGATATAATACTGTAACATTTGATTCTTTAAAAAAAATAAAAATAATTTACAACTATATATCTAGCTTTTTTCTTTTTGACCTAGGGCTATAACAACTGGACCAATGGCCTGTATGGGTACTCCTGGGATATGATGGTTCACTCCCGATCCCACCAGCATGTCAAGATCACCTACAAAGATGGAAAAACAGGAGATGTCGGATACCTCAACCCTGGGGTGAGCCATTGAACCATATTACAAATCTAGAATCAGACTCATAGGAAGAGTTAGAAAGCACATGGAAAAAGGGAGGAACTTGGGGAGACATGGGGAATGTGACATTAGGGATAATAAGCTCAAGTCAATTTAATTTAACCATTCAACATCCCAACTTAACAATAAAAGCAGGTTGGGTTTCACTTTAAATTAACTACAGCATACAGAACTTCATAAGCCTACATACAGTAGGACATTAGCGATATGAACACGTCGGGAATAGAGGTTGTTCAGAAAACCGGACGTGGCTCGTAATGTTCATTAATTTACTTAAAATGTATCAAACCTTTAATAGAAAAAATGTATTGCATATTTACATCTTATAATTGAATTATTAACTTATCTGTGACATTATCTGGGAGAAGGAGGATCGGAGTACCTCATACTGCAAAACTTTTAAAGGTTTTATGACTGGTTCCATAAAAGTGAAGCAAAGTAGAAATGTTCTGAAATTGTTCTGTGGCGCACTTGTAGGTGTTCACTCAGAGTCGACGGTGGAAGGACCATGGGGACATGCTGAAGCAGTACGCCACCTGCCTGAGCCGCCACCTGCCTCACTACAACATCTCTGATCCAGAGATCTACTTTGACATCTGGGTGTCCATCAATGAACGCTTCCAACAACGGTACTACATAGCCTTTTTGTGATCTTTTACATCCTCCACATAGATAGAAATGTTATTCGCTGTACAGTTTGGTCTTGAATTCTCTCTTTCCATCCATTAGTATCTTTGACCCCCGTGTGAACATTGTGAAGGCAGACTGGTCACCATTCCGTCCAAATCCCTGGCTCATGCCTCTGCTGGTGGACCTCTCTCCCTGGAGGACCAAGTTCCAGGAGATCGAGGGCTCGTTGGACAACCAGACAGAGATCGTCTTCATCGCAGACTTCCCAGGTTTGGGGTCTCTCCCTCATTGTCTTCAATTGAGAATAATTAATATGGTGATCACTGATTCATCATTCAAAGTCAATTTCAATCTAGCTCGTGTATGTGTTGGTTAATATTTCCTTTAGGTCTCCTTCTAGAGAACTATGTCAGTGAGGACCTGGGCAACACCAGTGTTCAGGTGCTGCAGGGCCAGCTGAATGTTGAGATAGTGGATGAGAAGAAGAACTACACGCTCCAACCTGGAGAGCAGAAGCAGGTATGATCCCTCTTCAGCCCACCTGCTTCAGCCAGCCTGTAATGACACCCTTCACCTGGATGACAGCTGTGTACTGTAGTCATTATCATGGGCTGAAACTTACTGTTAAACATAAGGTTCACATTCCAGTTGCCACGGTGTGGCTAGGAGTACTCAGTGTGTGTGTGTATGTGTGTGTGTGTGTGAGAGCAGCTTCCTGCTGGGGCCTACCATAAGGTGTACACAGTGTCTGAGGGGCCGTCCTGCTACATGTACATCTACGTCAACACCACAGAGGCAGCGCTACAGAGGAACTTCACTAAGCTGTTTGAACTGCAGGAGCGGGTCCGCAACGGAACAGGTCAGGTCTTAAATATACACACGGCAGGAATTAACACATACAACAGAAACTAACACACATGATGGAAGTGATGAGCTAACACAGCGTTTCGCCCCACAGAAACGGAACCCCTCCCTCCAGAGCTCCAGTCGCTCGTCACTGGAGAAAATGAGGGGTCAGAAGCGATGGATCCTGTCGTTCAGCTATTCCTACGGCGACAGCGGAGGATGAAAGAAGTAAAGAAGCGCAGAGAAGCCAATGTGTGCGAAAGGCTGAACCGGTTTACTGTGAAAAAGTACTACATGTTGCGTCGAGCGTGAGTGTTGTGTTTTCAGTGCAACTACCAAAACTCATGACAACCATGTGATTCCTCCAGTTTCCACATGTATCCTGCAGTGGCTTGGTTTAATGTGGACATTCACTTTGTAGGAGTAAATGTCATAGACTAAATATAAGGCACATGTGTTTGAGTGTATCATGCTCTCTGTGTTGTAGGTTCCTGATGACAGCCATTGCAATGCGTAACCTGGCGGTGGGCCTTCCTCCTCTGGAGCAGCTGACCAGGGAAGTGGCCTTCGCGAACATGAAGGAACCAGAGACGGAGGCCAGCCAGGACCTCAAGGATGAAGTCGGCCACGATGAGCTCTAGGCGTGTGTAAAATAATTTTACGTGAATGTGCTTGAATGACAGAAGGCGCTAGACTGTTACTACACTGGGTACACCAACCCAGTATCAAAGGATTTTTATTTGAACGGTTTTGAACATTTGGAAATGTGAAAGAGAAATTACTTTAATTGTTTGTGGGGAGGTGGGGTAAAGACTGTATTGTATTTGAAAATATGTTTGAAATTATGCAGGGGCATGTTTCTGATTTGTCTTATGACTGATCTTGCAGTTTAACTGAAAAAATACATTCCTAGGTTGTGCAAGATCACATTGTTCTTTTTGGTCTTATTTTGATATTGCCATAAGTATTATATTTGAAAATCCAACATGCACGTTTTTGCTATCCCTGAGGTCATTTTTTTTTAGACTGACTCCAGTTGTGAAAAGTGGTGATCAACTTTATATGCTACAGGTAACTGCCAAAATAAAGGAAACACCATTTTAAAACCCCCCTAAGGTCGATATCCGTGCCCCCGCTGAAATCTAATTAGCATAATAAAAAAATCTCCATAAAAATGTGTCAGTTTAAGCCAGAGATTTTTTGTTGTTCATGTGGATGTGTCTCAATCCACCGCATCCACCTATGTAACACTTCTGCATCTGTGGTGAAAGGTGACAGAGCTAGAGCGGTGTTTGTCAGACCATGAGACATCCCAAAAATCTGTCTTCTCACACAAGAGTCTTGGGACTTCTGTCTGTAGCGTTCGAATAGTTTGGGCTACAGACACTAATATGACCCCTCTGTGTAAAGGTGAGACTCTCACGAACACATGTCGCTCACAAGACTCATCTGAAGGTCCCCCGGTACCAGTAGAAAAAATATGGATGTGCAGTATATATGGAGACTGTTCAGTGACAAATAAGGGGCTTAGTACGTCCCAAAAAATGTTTCCTGATGTTTTTTTATATCTCAGATATAGGATAGACACTTCAGAACAAACTTCCTTTTAGAGTTTTATTTGGGGAAAGTTGTTCCATGTAGTGAATCTGTTATTCATTGTGTTTGTATGGGCTAATAGCAGTAAGGCCAAATCAAATAGCAAAATGTTCCTTTGTATGACTCTCTTATAGATTAATAGGGTGTTGGGCCACCACGAGCCAGAACCGATTCAATGCACCTTGGCATAGATTCTACAAGCGTCTGGAACCCATGTTGGAGGGAGGCGACGCCATTCTTCAAGTTGTTGGTGGTGGAAAACAATGTCTCTGGCGCTGCTCCAGAATCTTCAAGTGTTCAATTGGGTTGAGATTTGGTGACTGAGATGGCCATGGAATATGGTTTACATAAATTTCATGCTCATCAAACCAGTTGGTGACCACTCGTGCCCTGTGGATGGGGGCATTGTCATCCATTCGGGGCATAGCCATGGTAACCAAAATAAAGGCCTGCCCAGCATTTTTATACATGACGGGATGATATTTGCTTAATTAACTCAGGAACCACACCTGTGTGAAAGCACCTGCTTTCAATATACTTTGTATCCCTCATTAACTCAAGAGTTTCCGTTATTTTGGCAGTTACCTGTAGCTTTACTCTGAGGCCAAATTATGAACTGTTAAACATTGTCACCATTTGCATTCCAAAATGCAGTTGGTACTTTTCAAATAAAGAGCCTGAACATGAAATAAATGGCACTCAGTGTTTGAACTTAAAAGCTCATGACCATGCATGTTTCAGATTTTGTAAACCTTAAAACATGGGGAAAATGTAAAAGTTTTATGAATATGTAGTCAACACATAAATGCCAGGAAGTTTCACTCGTGATTTGAGAAAAAAAGAAACCATTATGGAAATGTCATGCTTTATTGCCGTCAGTCTTAATCATGATACTTTACAGAATACTGTGCTCTGCCTAAAGTGCTACAGTATCATTACTGGTAGGGTGTCATGGCACAAGATACATACTGTACAGGACATACATATACAAAGTAGATACAAAACATTTTTTTTGCTGGATTTGTCAACACAGGCATGACTATCTCAGTTGAAGTGGACAGTTCTATACATGACTGCTCAACTAACCCAAGTTTACTTTTCATTTAACAAATGGAAAATCCTCTACTTTAAAGCTAGAATCCTTAGTTATTACCAGGTGAAATCACACATCAAAATGAAAATATACTCAAACATGTTATTTTTACCTATAAAATGTGTGCTTTATTGTTTTCTTTGGCAACTGTGGTATAAGCGGCGTAAACACCTCTGTTCTGTACATTACCCTGGAAAAATGAACCTCGAAGGGACTGCATCATCCATTATGTCCAAGATAATGTACTGAAAGTTGGCGTTTATCCCTTACATACATACCCATTGATTCTTGAAAAATACAACTTAAAAATGCCTAACAGCCGTACCCCCTCAGAACCCAAAATATAAGCTTGTTTTAATCCAATGTTTGTAAATGTAAACAAACTATCCTCAAAACATAGTTAAAACAAATGTTGATATCAAAGATGGTCAGTCCTTGCATCCATAGCTCCGTCTATGAATTTGAGAGTGGCAACATTTCTCCTGCCCCATCCCTCAGCTTTTACTGAAACGGATGCAGGATTACCACTGTTGTTTTAATAAAGGATTCTAGCTTTAAGTGTGTTAATGTTCACCCCGGTCTCAATTCAGAGACCACATCGGATAGAAATATCAAGGATGGCAGAGAATTCTAGTCAATAGAATGTCCAGACCATCCTCATGTCTTTAAGAGTATCTGTATTATTAGCCATCCATAATTGTCTAATGAATGACAAGCGCAAAGTAATGTTTGACCAACTAAGCTTGACTTACTACGAAAAAGCATCAACTGTGTACGAGGCTTATCAATTACACACACAGCATTACCATATGCGGAACACTACAGCATCACGAAGAGTTTAGATCTGTACTGCTTCAGTCACTTTAAATTGGATCAAAACTGACTGGCGTGTAAATGGCCTTGTAAGTTTACAGCAGCAATCCCAGTAGGTTTACAGCAACAGTCCCACATTCAAAAAGAGCAGTGATGAACCACATTGATCTTCTTTAAAATAAAAGGGACACACTCAAAGTTGAGATAAGGCAGACCAATATAAGACATCTTATTACACTGACAGTACAAGTTCAGCTTCCCTTTTTATATTTCAGCTTTCTAATCACCTGTTTGACGTGTTTGATCAGTTGCCCTTCATTAATTCATAGCTAATATATTAAGAGTTAAGTGTTTGACCTGGTGATGTTATTTCACCGTGTAAAACTTCTCAAGGTCTCACCTTCATTTGAGTGAAAGACCATTAGTAGGTGGATACAGCCTGTGGGTCCATGAGGCTGAATATATGCATATGCATTATCTTAAATGTTGTCATAACATCATGATAGTGTTCATCTTTGAATAACAATCATTCAGAAAATGCATTTCTTTGAGGCGTTTCATCTAAAATATTATCAAGATATCCATTAACACAGAAACAAACCACAAAATATTATATCATAAACACAACTATTAGAATGTTTACAAAATTGAGACTCTTACAAGCTGTTCATTTCTTAATCTTCTCTTTCTGAGTTAGTAGTAAGTCCTCCAAGCTGGCATACAGTCTCTCTACCTTGGTTGAAGGTCTGGGTAGAATATTCCATGTATCACTCCTTCTATGACAACATTTGAAAGTGTATCTATGGGGAGAAAAAAAGCTAAGTAAAACTGATTTGTTCTATACAATATTACATTCCCGCTTCAAATGATTATTGTATTTACATGATACATTTGTATTCTAATGAGCTTCTATTTACATATTGTATTACTTTTTTTTTATATTATTATTTGTCGCATTATTGAGCGGGAGCATTGTGTATCCTGTGCATATGACAAATAAACGTGACTTGATTAAATATGACAAAATAGATCTTTAATATTGCAACCATATTGATTGTATATTCATGACCAGCCTGAAGATGTGTAAAGGTATGTTACCGTGGGTGGACGGGAGCATGTAGGGGTCTCTATGGTAGAGCATTGCTGGTTGGTGGGTCAGTTTACTAGAGAGGCCAGAGAGGAGAAGGAGACGTTTCACAAGTCTAATAAAGCCAATGTTCTGACAAAACTATTCAGAATAGTTAGCAATCTGAACTTGCATTTTGACATTATACTTTGGAGTTAGCCTACAACACATTACTACTATAAATCTAAATCAACATAAAATCACTTAACAAACCTTGCTTCTTCAGATTCAGTTTCAAATGACCTTTAAAGAAAGAAAAAGTTTGGGGATATTATATAGAGGAACTATTTTCCTGCCCAGATGAGATGTTTTAAAAGTAGCCTCGCTTTTATAGGGCACATTGTATAAAAACTCACCCACAACTTTCTGTTTTTGTCAGTGAGGGAAAGTGGCGGATGTTGAGGAAATCCAGGAATATCTTTGGGAGAACTTCATTCTCCATAATTATAGCCTGTTGAATAACGGACACAAGAAAAACAAAAGCAAATGGAAGTCAGGGGAAAAATGTCAAAGTGGTCCTATTGATACAAAAGATGGAGTGTGTGTGGATTCAGAATATCTAGTCAGTGTAGCCCTGTGGTTGTATTGTCATTACCTGTAGATAGAGTTCCAGACCATGTCTTCTCTGCTCCAGAACTTTGGGAATCCAGTTCCGTACATGCTTAGAGGGGATCTCAGGCGGCGTCATACTCTTCTTCAGCTGAAAGAAGCAAATATCAAATTGAGCATGGTCACAAGGAAATCTGTGGATGAGGGTAGAGGAATCTTTCAAAGCCTAGCTCAAGCCGATTCCACTAATTATCACCCCACAAACCTAGACCAGCCTAACAATATCATTGACAATGATGGCTCAGGATGTTGCAGAGTACAATATATGTTTAGAAAGTAAAGTGGGCTCTGTTCTTGCACCAAGAATAGAAGTCAGTCTTTTGCATGGTCGTGACAGAAAATAATCAATGGTACACAAAAACTCACTATTTTATGGAGATTCTGAAATTCACTGTAGCGCTTCTTCACTGTATGCTGTCTGCCATTCATTAGCACGTCGATTTTAAAGACCTGGAGATGACAAAAGAACCACAGTCATTATTAGGAAATGTTTAATTAATGTGAATGTACAGGCTGAAAGATATGACAATGATTTGAACAAATTCCCATTTGACAGTCATAGCCATTTAAAACAATACACTAGTTGGACAAAACTGCTCTTTCGTGACTTTGTTATCTAAATGAAACAGTAGGGAGTTTCACACCCTGTCAGGTCTATCAGTCAAAATCTGTTTTAAAGGTCGCTGGTCAAAATTCCTAGAATGGATCGCTCCCAACTGGGGTCTTCTCTACTCCCACTCTAGCCACGTCAAGTTTGCCTTGATAGTAGCTACCATTGCCCAAATTGAAGTAGCTAAGATACTCTTGGTTTGTTTTTAAGCATGTGTTGCAAACCTGCAATGCTATGATTGTGGTTCTGCGGTTTTTGCACAGGCTTAACGTTACTGGTGCAGAGGACATTCAATATCTCTTACCGTGTACCCTTTCTCAATCGGATTGTCCTCTGAACGGAACGATGGAATGAAAATCCTGACGTTATGCATTTTGGAAAAACAACTCCAACACTAAATGCATGAAACCCTGAGATATCTATGAACTTGCAAACACATAGGGAGGTTTTGGTAGCCAGCTAGCTAGCTAGTTATATTTCGTTGAAATGGGTTCTTCTTCTTGTTTTGACTGTAGCGTATGGAAGTGACACTGCTGCTCTCTGCTTGGGTGGAGAGGTATTACGACCGCGAGCCTCATTAATCAATCAACCAACACAATTCGTATCTCAAATGAATCAACTGTGTGAAAACCAGCTACAATATATTTCGAGGGTTTAAATAAGAAAACAAAATCACAATGAATGTCACAATGATTTATTCAAGTAGATTTCCTGGAATACATCAAAACGGTGCAGTTATATGAGCTTTTTCATTGCATAAATATCAAACAAAACAGGACAAAGGAGATAGCTAGCAGACTAACCATAAGTAAAAGCATTTCACAAAACAAATGAATCCTAATTCTGCTTGAATATTTGGTTCAGAGCACAGGCACAGTATGTACAGTATCCAGTACTATATGGGCAATACTTTTACTCAGAGATGGGCAACTTGTGAGCAAAACATTTTAGTGGCCCACCTCTTGACAGAGACATTTTAGAGTTAAGTTCCAGCAATTCTACATATTTTGCAATGGGGCGTAGAGAAAATGTTGCAGTTTTAAAGCAAGTTTGCTGCAATTCTACACATTTTGCAATGGGACTGAGAGAATATTTTGCCATTTTATAACTAATTTCATGCAAAATTTGGTTTTTGGAAGATGATTCCTGGGCCTACAAAAAAACTGATCTATGTACTGCTAATATATACCAATTTCCAAACCCTTAAGGTCATTAAAAAAATCTAAAGTGACCTTGAACTTGAGTTGTAAACATACAAGCTATAGCAAGCAAACGTGAATAATTATAGGAAGAATGGATTAAAGGGATGATATGTTTGACGTAAACCACATACAACGATGAGGGAAATATGCCATGGTTAAAAAAAATGGTATCTCACCATGCTCTACATTTTGTGCTCTTTAAGCAAGCTGAAGATGGATTCCATACAATGTGGTGCTGAATATTGTAATTGATATGTAAAAAACAAGCCATTTCAAATTTTGGTGGGGTTTTAACATCTGAAATTCAATGTATTTGGTTTAGACCTTTTAAAACCAACTATAGGCTATGTAATATAGAGGCTATACTTTTCATTCTAAACCTATCAAGTAATTACAGAATGGCTTTACAAAAACATGCTTAATTTAGGAATAAAATGAAACTTTGAGTTTTTTCTTTTTTACATTAACCGGAAAAATTGGTCAACTGTCAATTTGGTAAGAGTATGGCCATTTTTACATAATTGTAGTTATCCATGTGTGCTTTATCCACACATTTGTACAAGGAATTGGCTGTCATTTGCTGCTATGGAGTTTTCACAGAATTGCTTCTCAGTGGTTTGGAGAGTGACATCCCCCTCTTAATAGCTGAGAAGAAAATAATAAAGAATTTCGTCACATACAGCACATACAGCAAAACACACAGCATAATATTTCCTGTAATGTGAGTTCTGATTATTAGATGGTCACAATAAGTTTATAAAGGATTACTGTCTGGTACACTACAGTGAATAGGATGCTGAGTAATCATGTTTTTAAACTTGAGCTGGTTTCCTAGACCTACTCCTACTATCAAAAGCATGCACATTGTTATGCAAAATGAGATGAGGGGTTCCAAGACTCACTGTGAGACGTGACATCCTGACACATAGGCGTAGTTGCCAGTATAGCGGACCTCACAGCGCACAATGTTGTTGCTGTAGTCAGACTCTGGAACCTGATAGCTGGGGTTCACACTGATCTAAAACACAAAAAGAGCAAAAAGGGTAGAAGTACAAATGTTTCATAGCGTTTCATAAAAACAATTGAAATTCTTCTTAGAGAGATTTTATGGGAATATGCGACAGTGTTCAGCTACAAAGTGCCAATAATGTCATCTGTTTTTGTGACAAACCTTCAGGACATAGTTCCCAGGTTTCACATCTGTAATATCAATCCACTGGCAGTCGATGTCTGCGTTATAGGTATCATAACATCCTGGACTCAGGCCCTATTACCAAAGGAGCAACATGAAACCTCTGATTAGACAACAGTAAGAAGCACCTACATGCCATTACAGAGTATCAGGGTTGGGGTCAATTTCATTTCAATTCCAGTCATTTTCAAGAAGAACATTGAAATTCCAATTCCATTTATGTTCAATTCTTTTAAATGAGCAACATGTGGAATTGGAATTTGGTTTACTTTCTGAATTGACTGGAATCGAAATGGAATTGATCCCAACCCTGCAGAGTATTTAACTGCATGTATGTGTTTTGCTGGACATCATACCCTGGTACTAAACAACTAGTTATACAATCTAGACATACAAGAAGAGCAAAATTGGCACTGTCCAGTTATTAGTTGAGAGACGAGATAAAGCAGGAAAATCATCCATGGTTGGACATTTATGATTGATTTTTTTATTAGGATCCCCATTAGCCGACGGCAATGACGACAGCTAGTCTTCCTGGGGTCGGATTGTCAACATGACATAAAGCAACAAGGGTTGTGTTGGTAACCTGGGTGTGTGAGGTGCAAGCAAAGCGTCTGTAGTAGCCGTAGTCACAGGAGCTGTCCTCCAGGCAGAAGCTGGCCTTGTGTCCCTCAGCCACACTCCTCCCACCGGAATCCAGCAGGTCATAGTGGCTGAACTCATCCATGCTGTGGTAATGTCTGGAGAGAATCAGGACAATGGAGGTTGATCAGTGTAAAATAACTGATTCAATACTTTGGCTGGCATTCAATCAAACATGCACTGTAGAAAAATTAAAACTTGTTGTTCCAATGCTGAGGAACGCATTTTTTAAGGTTTCAGGTCAAGATCCAGTCAATGAGACTGAGACTTACAAATCAGTTGTACAAAAACCAACTACAGGATGTAAGTCAATATGTTAACTGGAACTCTGCCAAATGTACCCCATACTTGCTGATAGTACATTATGTGACTTACTTCAGAGCATAGCTACGGGCTGAGGTAATGTGAAATGCAGACTTCTATGGAATCAAGAGAGCTGGCATATTGTTTTTTTTTTTTTTTTACATTTTTTTTAGTAGACACTCTTATCCAGAGCAACTTCCAGTAGTGAATGCATACATTTCATACCACACTTTTTTTTTTGTACTGGTCTCCCGTGGGAATCGAACCCACAACCCTAGTGTTGCAAACACCATGCTCTACCAACTGAGCCACAGGGAAGCCTATTTGGAATGTATTCATTAAGACAAGGTTATAGACTTCTCTCTATGAAGGTTCTGGCTACACATCCAGAATCACATTTCTCATGTGCAGTACAAGTTATGTTTTGGAGTCAAATATTTTGAAGTGGAAATTGGAGTCAAATACATTGCCATAAATTGTTGCATTGCTATATTTGACAGACCAATGGGTCTGATGAGACCAGTATGTTTATGATCAATAGAAGGACATTCATCTACTCTGTAAGACAGAGAAGGAAACAGAAAGAACAGCACAAACAGTGTTTGTGTAACTGACAGATAGAGACAGAGAAACATACAGATCTGGACATAGGTGGAAAGTCATATAGACAGACTGGGAGAGACTCACTGGTGACAACTGTGCCATTCCCAGGAGTAGCGCGGTCTGCTTGGCAGGAAGTCAGCTGTCCCCTGGTTCTTCACACGTTGTGGGAACCTCAGAAGCATGCGGGTGTCATAGTCTCTTGCTCTGTAGGCTGAACTGCCCCACCAACACAACATCACAAACTGAATACACTTTGGACACAGAATTGAATCGAGTGCATTTATAATCCGAATACCTTCTTTTCAATAAAGCGTATGGTCTCAAATTTCTGGGAAAGGTTTGGTACAGCGAGTAGTGATTCCTTTCGAGAAGGATATGGTTGTTTGCGTTAGTTTTGAGAATGAGTTTACCAGTTTGACTAATGATGATTTCTCCATGTAAACTGAGGAGCGTTTAAACGGTTTGTTGAATTCTGCCAGTCGACCCTTACAACTGGCAACAGGATTCTATTTAGGGCAACCTTAAACCACAAATGCTCAACAGTTACAACTCACATAACCTGACTCACACAATGAAGTTGTTGGACAATAACCTTGTCTTTAAATCTGTAGTGTTTGTTCCAATAGTACCTTGACAAGCAGTTCTCTTCATTTGCACATCGGAGGTTGTACATAGGAACTCTCTGGACATATGCAGAGGCTTGAACGTAGTATGCATCTGGCACAAGATCAGGCAGACCTAGAATATATGTATTTGTCTTAATCACAAGTTAATGTTATACGAAGAAAAAGAATAACACAGAACTTATCTTTTTAAAGCTACATGTACTGGGAAAATAATTCTGCAGCAAATGCATCTCAAATTCCAACCAATTCAACCATTCTTACCGTTCTGATGGTACCTGGTGCCATACCCAGGTCTCTCTCTGCGTCTGGGACTCTCGTACACGTCATAGTAATTGTAGTAAGGATTATCTGAATCTGAGGTCTTGTATGGGTTGTAAGGATCATCCCCTGCCATCACGTCTTCTCTTCTCGGCGATGGGGACGGTTTGTCCTGTGTCCCATTCGTCGTGCCATTCGCCTTCGTTTCTGCATGGCCACTTGGATGGGCATCCTGTTGCTGGTGCCCCTGTCCCCTAGGGGGCCTTGGAACTCGAGGTGGTGTCCAGCGCGGACGCGCTCCTGTGCCGGACACTGTGCGAATAGATGAGGGAAGCGGTCTCGATGAATCAGAGGGTTTGTTGGCGTCCCCATCGCTAATGATGGTGACAGGTCTCTCCTGGGCTTGTTCTTTATCGGTGCCTCTTTGCTTTGGTGGTCGATATTCCGAGCCGTGACTCAGAAGGCTAAAAACTTTACCGTTGTGCGCCCATTGTATTGTCTGACGTAATGTACCTGCGGCTTGGTTATTTCCTGGCCTTGTCTCTGGTGGATTCCGCTGAGATTGGACAGCTGGCAGTAAGCAAACAAATAAACATACGTGCGCACACGCATAAAGCGTGACAAATGAACGCACTCCCATAATACAACTAATTAAACTAAATAGGTTATGACTGATAATTGCTAATATTTTAATTTATGTGGTATATCATTTTCCCGTTGAAAATAAAGTACATTCAATGACTTTTCAAAGTAAGTCTAATTTACACTACATTAAATGCTGAAAAACCTGCCCCAGTATTGCTATGTTCTCCACGCAACCTCACATCGTTCTGTCCAGAGCCTAGCAGATGCGCTAAGAGTGGGGAGGAGGAGGAGTTGAACATATGAAGTTTCTAATTCCGTTGTTATACAAGCCCAGAATGGCATGGTGCTCATGTAACAACTGGATGGATAGGCGACTTGACGCCGACCCTCTTAATGGGTCTGCTCCAGAGTTTGATAATATAAAACCACGTGTTATGTTTTTCTTGCGCTGTCTGACGTTTTTATACATGTCAGACATGTGCGGTGTAATTACCATGAGTTGCAGATGTGTAGCCTACAAACTAAACACGTTAACTAACTAACCAGTTAAATTACAAATATTTATATATGAAACATTTTCAACAGGTCCCTCAGTTAGTAAAATAATCCCTATGTCACCTTGGTCATCAAGGTGGAATCACTGATGTGTGGACTTTGCTAATGACTGCTTAGGCCTTGCAAGAGCACATCACAGTATAAGCACATAATCACAGTCACAATGCCTTTCTGCAATTACCCCACCCAGGAAATACATCTGGGAGAGAACACACACACACACACACAATTTTATAAAGTCAGACTACTTAAAACAATTCTGATGTTGCAACAGTAGGCCTATTTCTTATAGTATGTGATAAGAAAATAACAAGCTCCTTGGCCAGATCTGCAGGAACGCAAATGTTAGGATAAATAGCACTTACTTTGTTGGATGACCTCTGACAAAAGTGCAACCTCATCGTGCCAAAATGGTCTTTGCACATCAACTTTCTCACAGGAGCTCTAAAATGTAAACATGTCATTGTGATGTTCACTCACATAAACCAAAACTGAACAAACAATTCCAGCTTTTTTCCCTTTGGTCCTTTTTTGGCAATGTGTTGCTCTTATTTTTAAGCGTTGAATTTATGCAGCAGTTATTCTATGCAAGAAACACATTGCGGTCTCTGTTATTTCATTTGGGACTGTTGTTGCCTCAGATTGCAGAATGACCACGTTGATCCCTAAAGTCCTGGACATATCGGAAACTTTTACTCTTCCCTTGCAGTATGCCAAAGAAAACACTTCCCTGTTGTTAACACTAGGGACATAATATATAGTTGGGTTACCTTAATCAATGGTTTTCATTTTTCTCTGTCTAGTCGGCTCGGAAATGTATTTTTAAAATGACTGACCACAGTAGCCACGACTGTACTGCAGTACCAGATAAAAAATCACCAGAACGCAAAACATTCTAATCTCTCAATCCACAGTCAACACTGCTGGACACTATCAAAATGCATCATCTGTGAAAAAATATATATAAAAAATACACACTAAGATCTTATTTTACATATCCTGAAACTAAAAGGCAGCCATATTATTTCCATACCCACATTTTACACGAGGGGGCAGATTGTAGCAAACTAAAATAATGCATCTGGTTTCTTACTGTCGCATAGTTTTGTAACAGGAATGTTTTCCAATGGGGACTGGGCACTTTCTATTAGTAATTATTAATTAAACAGTATGGTACGTTGCAGTTTTTTTGGGCTAATCAATGTGTCCACGAAGGCCTTTTCATCGACCATAAAAAGAGACAATCTGAATTAAAATCTGAAAAGAAGCACTTGTTTATGACCTCCGATAATTATAATAAATGACCATATAATTTTTTTTGTCCCTAAATCTTCTTAGAATTTGTCATTGACATAGACCACACACTGTGGAAAAATCCAAATTTATAGAATTGGCTGGCCAGTACTGAATTATAAAATAGTCTTCTCTGCACGTTTCAGACCAGAGTCACATGACTTGACATCATCCCTTGTGTAAGCTCTCTAAAGGCGAATCAGAGCCAAGAGGCATGATTTGATCTCCCCCAAAATGTGTCCTCCCTCCGAACGTCTTGGAATTGTCTAAGACACGTATAGACATCTAAGAGATGTATAGCAGACATTTGATCCAGTGAGGTGGAGTAGCCATCGGACTCAGATGTAATCATGACACACAGTTCAATCTAAAATAAGCAACAATGACAACCATGGGGATACAATTATCTATTTACTTTTACAGAGCCCTCAAAAGTAAAAGTAGAAATACTTTCCTGTCTTTGGAAAGTACATCAAATCAAATGTTATTGGTGGCGTAAACATATTTAGCAGATGTTACTGCGGGTGTAGCGAAATGATTGTGTTAGCTTCAACAGTGCAGTATTATCAACAGTGCAGTATTAACAATTCACAACAATAAAGATGAATTTAAAAGTAAAAGAATGGAATTAATAAATATATACATATTAGAACGAGCAATGTCGAAGTAGCATTGACTAGAATACTGTAGAATACAGTATATACATATGAGATGAGTAAAACAGTGTGTCAGTGGAGGAAAATGTATATTAAAAAAAAATATATATATATATATTATATATATATATGCTGTGGATGATGTTTATATATATATATATATATATATATATATATATATATATATAACTAAAATATAGTTGTTGCATAAATATTCAGCCCCTTTGTTTAGGAAAGCCTAAATTAGTTCAGCTATAAAATTTGGTTAACAAATCAGACATTGAATATCTCTATAAGCATGGTCAAGTTAATAATTACGCTGTGGATGATGTATTAAACCACCCAGACACATCAAAGATACATTCATCCTTCTGAACTGAGCTGCAGGACAGGAATGAAGCTGCCCAGGTATGTTATCATGAGGCCATTGGTGATTTTAAAACAGCTACAGAGTTCAATGGCTGTGATAGGAGAAAACTGAGGATGGATCAACAACATTGTAGTGACTCCACAATAATGACCTAAATGACAGTGAAGAAATTATACAAATATACAGAATAAAAATATTTAAAAAAATGCATCTTGTATGCAACAAGGCACTAAAGTAAAACAGCAAAAAAACACAGAAAAGGAATACACTTTTTGGCCTGAATTCAATGCCTTATGTTTGGGGCAAATTCAACACAACACAATACTGATTAACTGCCTCCTTATTTTCAAGCATGGTGGTTGCTGCATCATGGGTATGGCTATCCTTGACATCTGCAAATACTGGGGAGTTTTTCCAGGATAAAAAGAAACGGGATGGAGCTAAGCACAGGCAAAATCCTAGAGGAAAATGTGCTTCAGTCTGCTTTACACCAGAGACTGGGAGAGGAATTCACCTTTCAGCAGGACAATAACCTACAACACAAGGCCAAATCTACACTGAAGTTGCTTGCCTGGAAGACAGTGGATGTTCCTGAGTGGCCAATATACAGTTTTGACTTAAATCTGCTTGAAAATCTATGGCAAGACTTGAAAATTGCGGTCTAGCCATGATCTTGTCAGAGCTTGAAGAATCTTTTAAAGAATAATGGACCAATATTGCACAATTCAGGTGTGAAAAGCTCTTATAGACTTACCCAAGAAGACTCACAGCTGTAATCGATACCAAAGGTGTTTCTAACATGCATTGACTAAGGAAGCTGAATACTTATGCAACAACTATTGTTTAGTTACTTAACTTTTATTCATCTTTAAAAAAATGTTAGAATTTTTCTTCCTCTTTGACATTACAGAGTATTTTGTGTAGATTGCTGACAAAAAAGTACAATTAAATACATTTTAATCACACTTTATAATACAATAAAATGTGAAGAAATCCAAGGGGTCTGGATAATTTTGCAATGCACTGTATGTGGTGGTCCCACATAGCTATCTTAAGATCACGAGCGTCTGCTAAATGACTCAAATGTAACGTTTTCCATTAGGTCGTATATGCTACATAGATTTGTTATAAGTAGAGTTCTATTTCCAGTAAAATCCAACAGATGGCCTATCTTTCCAGAGAAAGAGGGGGGAAGACATTTTGATGATTCATTTTGATTATGTTTTGGACATGATTTGATAGCAGAGACTAGACTCTTATGATTCAGCAAACTAAAGTAACGTACCATAGGTTCCCCAAAAAGTAAAAATGATGTGCAGGTGTTTTTGGGTTGGTTCTTCTTGGTCCACCGAAACAGAACCATCTGTACTGGGTTATGGTTATTTTTCCTCGTAACTTATTGAATCACTTCCCATGCAGACTCCACTCTCTCCGTTAGGGCAGCACAGTGTTCCCTAGACAGTGGAACCACATCTGCAAGCCATTAACCCAGTTCGTTTGTCCACGTTGCTGGAATTCTCGTTTTCTGACTTTGGGCCCAGACAGCCTAGTGGACACACTAAGAATTATTCAAAGACTGCCACTTATGGACAGCAAAATCAGCTAAAAAATGTAAAAAAAAGTTTAGATAAGAAGCTTATCTAAACAGCAGTAGAAAATGAGGCAGCAGGCATAGTGGTGATCCTATTATGGCCTCCTCCTCTTCCTCACATTCACCCCAATACAGCTTATTCGTTTAACCCCTGAAGTCTTCTATCCAGGCACAATTTCCTAGTTTATATCCCCTTAACAATCTCAGTCAAATTATTTATCAATTCTTCACTTTCACATCCACCATCACCAAGCATTTGAAACCACTGCAGACAAATAAACATCCAGACAGACAATTTCAGTGTTATTTTCTTTCATAGACAGCAGGTTTCCATTAGTTAACTTAAGAGTCTAGAACTGAATCTGGGCAGCACACACATATACACACACCACAGGCAACGTGGCATTCTGCACGTAGGCTGCCAAATACTTGTAGGCCCATACACAGCATCCAGGAGGAGGAGCCTCTCACACTGTACTGCCCTGGCCCACAACTACACTGGAGCTTCTGGGTTCACTCCCACTCCATAATGATCAGTACTTTTCAACCTCATAAAGTCTGGCATCTGAAATGCATGGGAGGAGGTAGTCTGTGACTCCAAGTGCATGAACCCTGGACTTCTGAATGTTTGAACTTTGCACATACCAACCGCATAATGTAATGATGTCTAATTCATTTATCTTCTTTCCCTGGAAAATCATCAGTGTGCATTGCCTGGGAAACATGAAAGCAGATATGGAAAGAAACGTACAGGATGTAGTAAAAGTAGGAATGACAGAGATGTGAGGGGGGAGAGTGATATAAGAGAAAGCAAGGACGGAATGATAACACAAGCATTTTCCCCTACACCCGCAACAACATCTGCTAAATATGTGTATGTGACCAGTAAAATTTGATTTGATAACAGCTTGGACTAAAATGATTGGCCTAATTCAAAGCAAATGTCTTTGAGGTGGTCATAATGAAGTCACAACAACTCACTTCACCAATGCATATGAAAAACACATTGGCACCATCTATTGGGCGTATAATCTATTGCAGTCAACCAGCAAAACAGTGCTGTGGTGGCCCTTCAGTTTTGAAGTTAGTGGGCAAAGTGCGAATTACAGGGAAACCAGTGGGAGCTCAGCTTCTCTGAATGAGACGTTAGCTCCCATAAATGCTAATCTAAATAATGCTAATTTAACCATTATCTATTTGTTAAAAATGTAGTGTTAAATATGTTTTACAGTGGTAAAATAAAACAAACACCTCCATCTATCTGTCATGGTTTAAACCATTTATTTCTATGTGGAGGCACTGTCCACTCAGTAGCGCTGGATTTCAGCCTCAGCTGAGCCCCTGTCCGCATAGATTTTCCTTTGTATGTCCTAATTTTGCCATTTGTTTGCTATGGCTCCTTGATAGAAATAGCCTTTATTCCAACACATTAGATTTATCCATTGATTGATCATTGTTTGCTTTTGTCAGCCAGCTGTTTAGAGCACTCATTGCATTGTTTTTCAGGTACGTGCGGGCACTGGTGTTCTCCGTGCCCAGAAGTACAGTGAACAAAAATATAAACACAACATGCAAGAAATTCTAAGATTTTATTGAGTTACAGTTCATGTAAGGAAATTAGTCAATTGAAATACATTCATTATGACCTAATCTATGGATTTCACATGCCTGGGAATAAAGATATGCATCTGTTGGTCACAGACACCTTAAAAAAAAGGTAGGGGCGTAGATCAGAAAACCAGTCAGTATCTGGTGTTACCACCATTTGCCTAATGCAGAGCGACACATCTCCTTCGCATCGAGTTGATCAGGCTGTTGATAGTGGCCTGTGGAATGTTGTCCCACTCCTCTTCAATGGCTGTGCGAAGTATCTTGATATTGTTGGGAACTGGAACATGCTGTCGTATACATAGATTCAGAGCATCCCAAACATGCTCAATGGGTGACGTCTGGTGAGTAAGCACGGTATCTCTGTGCATTCAAATTGCCATTGATAAAATGCAATTGTGTTCGTTGTTCATAGCTTATGCCTGCCCATACCATAACCCCACCTCCACCATGGGGCACTCTGTTCACAACGTTGACATCAGCAAACCGCTCGCCCACACGACGCCATACAGTACACACTGTACCATCTGTCTGGTACAGGTGCACTTGTGTAATGATCATGCTGTTTAATCAGCTTCTTGATTTACCACACCTGTCAAGGTGGATGGATTATCTTGGCAAAGAGAAATGCTCACTAACAGGGATGTAAACAAATTTGCGCACACAATTTTGGAGAAATAAGCTTTTTGTGCGTATGGAAAATGTCTGGGATCTTTTATTTCAGCTCATGAAACATCGGATCAACACTTTACATGTTGTGCATATATTTTTGTTCTGTATAGTAGACCATTTATTTAGCTTTATAATTTTTTAACAATAGTTGTTATCTTCCCTGGATCAGCCGATGATGGGCAACAATATCACTAGACAACTAGCTTACAGCTAGACACCAATGCACATCCAATCCATCCAACAAGTAGGCAGGCTACACGATAATGACAGTAGGCCTATAAAGTGATTCTTTCGGTCAGATCATTTTGGATTTGTGTGCCCGTGTGAAATGTTTCCACGGTGAAACATAATGAAAGGTTATGAAGGCATAGTTACACTTACAGTGCATTTTCCGAGATCTCCAAGCTCCATGATTTGTACAGGGTTTAAGTTCAACGTTCTAATTAAATTGTTAATATGCCTAATAATGACAAATAACAGTCATAAATGTCATTAACGTATGGAAAGAAAGGTATTGTTTTGTCACAATCTGTGAAGACTCCATGCATTAACTCATGAATTATGGACAACTCATGAACTAGGGTGTAAAACATGTTTTGATTCAATTCATGTATTATATTGAGTGTGTTCTGCATGTATTCATGTGTAAAATTGCCTCGGCAGAGAGGGTAGGCTACCGGCAGTGGTGTTGGCCTGGTGGAGGGTAAACGCAGTTATCCGACCTTTTTCAGAAACATTCACTGTATAGGGAGTTTTTTTTATTTTACCGCGACAAGCAGAGTTTACCCACCTATTTTTTTACCACTACAACACTGTCTACCGGTAGGCCTGTTTGAAGGCATGCTAATACACATTGTAGCCTAGTGTAGTAAGTTCACTGTGTGTGTTAGGGTGAACAAATTGACCAAAGAATTTCAATTTGTCAGCAAGAAGCATCAATTAATTAATCAACTAATCAATGACCATAGCTGAATGTCATTGGGAACACTTCTTGGTGTTCTGTAACAGATGTCTACTTCCATTCATCAAATGGCACGAGTAGACATGCAGTTTGGATGCTGGAATTATTTTGGAGTGGACAAACATGCACAGGTAGCCTACTTTTTGAAGTGATTTGTTTGACAATCAGATGAAAATATTATGACTGGCTGTGTTCATGACACATTAAAAGGTAATAAATGTTTACCGTTTAAATGACGTCTTTATTAATAGGCCAATACAACCATTTCTAGAGCCCACAGAATGTCATGGTGTAATTCACACTCGCACTTGTGGAAGAATAGACAGTGCCATATTAACTCAGAAGTTGCAGGTACCAAACAAAGTGAAGAGTATATTGGTGGAAATTTCACAAAGCAGTTGTATTTTAAGAGACCTACAAAACATTATTTGTGTGTCTCCAACTCGCTATGAATGTAGTCTACCTTGTATGGTGGGTGGTTAGAATCTGTTTGTGCAGATTACATTCATGTGATGTGTCCTCAGTAGTGTTCTCCTCTTACCCAAGCAACTCCATCAACTTATCAATTTTGAGATGACACAATGTTAAAAGACATGTAGCTTTAATCGTCATAGGTTGTCTTGCAAACACAGTGCCTTCTCACTCACCCTAAAACAAATCCAGTGAATTTGCACATACAGCACTGTACAGCTACTATTTGAACACAGCCTTTCCCTTCAACCAAAACGACCAGAGGAGCCTGTTTATCAGAAACTGTCCAGGTAGGAGATAACACATTTCCCTCCCTTTCAAGGGTATGTTTGGGATTGAATCAACCATCTATGTGCTGCAAGTCCAGGGCATAGATGTCATAGACAGGCTATCCTTTATATTTAAAAATAATAATTCAATGGCCAGAGTGAAAATTGAGAATGCTAACGATGGTTCCGTGTGGCTCAGTTGGTAGAGCATGGTGTTTGCAACGCGAGGGTTGTGGGTTTGATTCCCACGGGGGACCAGTACGGGAGAAAAATGTATGACATGTATGCATTCACTACTGTAAGTCGCTCTGGGTAAGAGTGTCTGCTAAATGACGTAAATGTAATGGAGGTAAAACTACAACATATTCCAAGGTAGTTTAGATTATTAGTAGTTGGGTGCACCTTGTTTTCATAGGTTAACGCACATGACGTAATTGAAGAGGTCTGCCGAAAGAAGGTGTAAACAAGCATCCACTTAATTTGTCTGCAGCCTGTGACAGTACTTATTCATTCATATTATAACTTCTGCAAGATTCGTAAATGCCGCTTTCAATGTCATGTCAGAGAGAAAACCTGTTTTCACATCAGAATATGGAATTCTCTGCCTGGATAACCTAAACTCCATCGGTGTCAACAGTCTGGAGAAGGTTTACAGATTCTGGTGAAAGTTTGTCGTTTGTGTAGTCCAGGAATGTGATGAGGGCTGATGTGCGGTGAGTGTGCCTCCCTAGCAGAGTCTCCAGCCAGTTTGAGGATTTCATTGACCAAGTACTCCAGCACGCCAGCCAAAAACACGGAAGCTCTACACCCGACCTGTTCGGCGTACTTCCCTGCCCGCAAAAGTCTGTGAATTCTGCCGATTGGGAATACAAGTCCAGTACGGACAGAGAGATTCTTTTCTTTTGCTTTTCCCTTCCCTTTCATACTGTTTAGCCCAAGAATCAGAATGTGTGAAAAAACCATACTATGAGTAGACACAGTCCATGCCTGCCCTCCACATGCACTGTACACAAATAATCTGCGCATGCGTTCGTTGCACGTGACAGGCAACTTCTTCTTTGTCTTCCTTTTCTTCTTCTTCTTCTTCTTCTTCTTCTTCTTCTTCTTTGGTATCATGGCGTTCGCACACATGTTTGTGTATCACGCCACCTACCGTGCGATGGTGTGTGGTCGATCACGTTATCTTTTGTGACACAAAAATAAAAAGGAAGGGGGGAAAAGGGAAAAAAGGCTCCACCAACTCACCCTAAACTTAGATACCACTATTTCATACACAAATAACAAACAAAAATACCCCATTCCACTACTTTGACCCTAACTGATCTTACACCTCTTTCGTTCTACACACATTGTAACTCTTCTGCAGAAAAACCTTCTACACCCAATTACTTTTCTGCAGCTGCCACCACAACATCTATTTTCTGTGATTTCAAATCAAATTGATTTATAAAGCCCTTCTTACATCAGCAGATGTCACAATGTGCTTACACAGAAACCCAGTCTAAAACCCCAAACAGCAAACAATGCAGATGTAGAAGCACGGTGGCTAGGATTTATGTTCCATTTCTGAGGTACAACATGTCAATGAATTTTAAGAAGCACCAATTCGCATCAGTCTCTATTTGCCTAGGCCTACTACTTACCCTTGACCCATCATCCTCTATTCTCTTCACTGCCTCAGCATACGACACCTTCTATTCTACTCTGACCCCAGCAACCTCAACCTGTTGCTGGGGTCAGCACTGGGCACTTCTGATCCCCAGCAACATGGGCCTCCCCACAATTGACACACACTGTTTTTTCCACCGATACTACACATTCCTTTGTCTCATGCCCTCCTACACATTTCTCACATCTTGGAATCTCCCTCCTACACATTGCACCTTAGTGGGTTCGGCACAAAAGCTTTCACAAGATAACTGACATATCCTAACATGATTTTGTCAGGTAAAGACTATGCTTCAAAACACAAAAGGACAGACAATGTCTTCTCTGTTCCGCCACGCTCGCCACCACGTCTGTGTTGCACCAAACGGCAGGCGTCACAGATACAGGGAATCTTCAATTGCAGTTGTTCCACCTTAACACAACGCCACCCCAGTAATCACACACCGAGTTCCCAGTTCCGAGTTCCCAGTTGTTTTGAATGCGGCACGAGTTGCCGAGTTGTGACGTTTCACCACTTACCTTTTACATTTTCAACCAAAAGATAACAAGAATTATTTTTTTTAAATTACAAACTTATCAAAGTGGAAAATGTAGATAACCAATATTGACCATATTGTCAATGTCAAGCAAGCTAGCTAACTTTATTATTAGCAACGTTAGCTAGCTTATCAAGCTAGCTAAAATGTAATTGGTTGAAGGGAATTGGTCCGACTTCAAAAGCACTTGAACACAATCATGTCGGCTTTACGACCTTCCACTTTCCAGTTTCCCACTTCTCAAGAGCACATGAATGCCACGTTCATGTCATGAGTGATCTGAGGAATGATTTGTCTGCTTTGGAGGAACGACTCCGAGTGTTCAAGTGCTGGGGGTAATGCAATAACCATTCTCACCATTGACAGCTGAAATCACAGCCATGTTTGTTGACATTTTCAGTGGTGCGTGACATCAGAGTTCAGGGTCCAGGGATGATACCTGAGTTTCCTGGTTATAATTACGAGTTGGAGGGGCGTTCATCTGCATTTTTCCCAACAGGAAGGTCATATTTACAAGTTCACAACATGAACGCGGCAGAATGCCCCATAAGGCCATTGCCATCTATTTTTTTCATCTCAACACTTGGAACAAGGAATAAATAAGGTCAACAGTACACACCATAAAAATGGTTTTGCTGTCTTAGCTAAGAATGTTTATTTTCTGATGCAGTTAATATTTATGCAATAAAACACATGAATACAGTGTTTCAATAAAATAAAATATCTGTGAAATAAACCATAAAAAGCGGTAGAGAAAAAGGATACAGGTGCAGTACACATTTAAATAAGCACCAAATTCAGGAAGTGTGCAGAATCTTCATTTCTATAGTTTTGTTGTATAATATTTATTTTTTCATTATATATATAAAACAATTGATAACTGACTTGAACATCTCACCAAACAATGTTAAGATTGTTTATAATAAACAAATTACACAATTATAAAAAATATGTTACTAGAACTGTTAGCTGATTTACAGTAGCTGTGTATAGAGGAATTCAGCACTAGTTTTCCTTTTTATTTATTTATTTACTTTATAATATGTAAACGTTTAGATTTAAAAAAAAATAAAGTCGTCTTTTTCATTCCTTTTGCACAAATAAATGCATAAAACAATTCATACTGTATTCCTTGATTTGTTGACACGGAATGAGTAAACAACACATACAAAGTCACAGTAACAATGGCATAACAAAATATCAGATAGAAGAATGCAAATATATATACTTTTAATGCAAAGAAAACGATATCGCCAGGCACCCTTATTTGGAACAACCCCACATTACCTCCAGCGTTTAATTACAACACCCTTAAGTCCTGGTTCCAAAGTGGCATGTGAATTTTGAACATGTGTGCTATGATGGCTCTCTACTGTCATTCAATCGATAACAAGAAAAATGTGGGTTATTCAAGGTCAATTTCTTTAAGTTCTTACAACTAAGAAATCTTATTCATTCACTTCAACAGAATCTGGATGAACCTAAGGCATATAGCATAGAGAAAATACTGAAAGAAGCTGCTCTGCCAAAGAAGTTGATTGCCAAGTTATATCAAGGGTTGATTGAAACTCTACCTGATAGTTCAGAACCTATAAGGAAAATGTAAACAGATCTGAAGGAAGAAATTGAGGAGAACTATTGATCACAGATATGTGAAAATGTTCATACCTGCTCCTACAACCGTAGACATACATTATTGCAATTCAAGATAATTCATACTTACTACACTCCTGCCAAAATGTATTATATGAATCTAGAAATGTCCTATCTCTGTTGGAGATTTGAGAGCTCCAGCCCCATCCCCCAGCTATTTACCAAAACACTTGTGGGTTGACCTCTTTGTTATTGTTTGAACTGCTATTATTTGATTGCTCCTTTAATGAATGTGATATTTCCGTATGAGAAAATTGAGAACCCCAGCTACCTAATTTGATATAATAAAAAGCTACTATGTATTTTTGTATGCTCATAAAGAAATATGGGTATACAGTAATATGTATCAAGCTTAATAAGTGTGTTAGTTTTGTATTTCTGCTTTGCTGTTTATATTTATATTTTAAACATTACCATAAAATGTTTCCTTGTAAATGTAGTTCAATACATATAATGGAAAGTGGAGAACTGCAGGGTTGTGTTGCTGCTGGGTCCTGAGGGTCAAGCGGGCCTCAAATCAGGGGATCTAGAAAGGAATAGAGAAGAAGAGGGTGACGTTAGAAGAGAGTGATGAATGGGTTATGGATGGGTGAAATGCCAACTCGGTGCAGAACTATCATGTTATTAACTTATACTGAAGTTAAACAAATTACCTCATTGTCCTGGTCCTGTTGTTGTTGCTCCTAGTTCTGATCCTCCTGTTGGTTATGGTCCTGGTTCTGCTGTTTGGCCTCTGTAGGTCTCTCACGCCAGGCTTGGAGGTTTAATTGCTGGATAGTGTTGCAGGCGATGAGTCTGTTGTTCCTATTATCAGGGATTCTGAAGGGGTCACGGGGCACGGTCAAAATGCCAGTGTTGTCACAGATGATCCGACCCAGAGAGGCACGACTCAGGCTAGCTCTCTGTGCCGAAGTGAAGACGCCTGGGTTTTCATACCACAGCCTGGGGATCAACAGGCAAGATGAGGACACATGCATGCTCTGACAGATAAAACACACTTGAACAACTCACTACACCACATACAAAAACACACACCTGTCTCCCTGGCGGATCCTCTGGAACTGGGTGGCGATGAGGCAGGCAAAGAGAGGCCCGACGCGGCCGCTGCGTACAAATGGTTCAGCCACGCCCCCCATCCACACGTCAATGTTAGCTGGGGTGCCGTAGAGCTGCAGCAGTCTACGGGCCAGGTCTCTGTTGTTCAGAACTCCACCCAGCTCGGCCTCGTTCCTAGGCGTTGAGAGCCCACAGAATTTACGCCAAGCATTGTATCCTAGGTTAGGGAAGAGAAAGAAAATAATGACTGCATGGAACAGATTGGTAGAGATATATTGAGGAAGAGAGAGAGAGAGATGATTGACATTTTGGAGTTGGTGTTAACATGCCTAAAGCATTAGCTGTAATATGTAAGTAGAACGGTATAGATGTGTTTATCTGTGGTGTCAGTATAGTGGTATGGAGGATAAGGCAGGTGTGTACCAGGCAGGCCATGGTCGCGTCCACGCTGCATGTTGAGGGAGCCCAGGTCCAGAGCCAGGTGTTCTACGAACTGGAAGAGTCTCTCCCTCACAGCGTCCACCAACATGTGATCTTGGGTGTTCAGCTTTGCTGGGCGACCCACCAGACCACGGATCAGAGGGTCGATACCACCTAAAAAAGGACAGAGAGAGAATAGGATGTTTACATTTGTAACCTTTTCCCCATTATATACTGTTATTAATCCAGAGAGTGGATTGGCTTACAACTGGCAAGAGGTCTGCAAAGCATCCATCCCTATGTGTCCCACCACTCACCCTCAAAAACTAGCCTCCAGGGGGTGAAGAAGGCCTTGAACAGAGGCACATTGGGGAACATGGCATTCTCCATGTAGTTGCTGTCCAGGCGGGACAGAATGGGCTGGATGGCCAGGTGGGCAAAGCGGTAGGCTGCTGTAGCAAACACGTTGGCAATGCGGGGATCAATGTTCTCGTTGTATCCAGGGTAACGGCCCAGCTGCCGGGCCATGGTGTCTGGGCCCACGATGTGCGGCAGGTAGTCCCGAAACACAAACAACTAGGAGGGTGAGAGTAGATTTATTTTTAGTTGTGTATTTGATAGGGAAGCTGTGTCAATGTGAGAATATTCAAGAATAGTTATTTTTGTGAGAAGGAGAAGCAGAGGGAAGGAGAGCGTGTGTTAGAAAGTATGCCCTGGACGTCTCTTGGAGATAATGAACTGACACCATGGGTATTAGTGATATATGTCAGTTTGTGGTACCTGGGTGTAGGCGCCCATGATCTTGCGAGCCTCCTGATAGAGTGTCTCAGCATCCCATTGTGGATTGAGACGACTCAGGGCACGGGCCAGACGGTTGTGCTCACGCATGAACATTGTGTGAATGGATGTTAATGCTATGTTCTCATCCACACGGGCATCACCTGGCAAACAGAGACTTACTGGTGAGGCCAAATAGTGATTGAGATGAACATCATACACATTGTGTGTCTGTATCCAGATAACTATTGTACATGAAAGTCAAAGAATGACTCTAGTTTTCTATTTTTTTCATCATTCTGTTCCTTCAACTTTAACCTAAATATACATGGGTCTACTCCTCAGACAAACATACTTAAAAGGCTAACCTGCAATGAAGCAAGGCACCTCTCTGGCATTGGTGTCATTGGTGACTCTGTTGCGGGTGGCACACATGTTCCCCTTCAAGTTAGTGAAGGGTAGAAACTCGCGCCCTTTGTCTGTGAAGTTTTGGTTGACACGCAGCAGGCCCCCATTGTTGGTGAGGTCACGGAGGTCACGTGCCAACTTCTCCTCAGAGCCGTACACTTGCCCCAAGTCAAGGAAGGCCGTCAGTGAATTGATCTGCTCCCTCTTCGTGGCCACGCCACCGAAATTGAAAGCAGACTCTCCTGTGCCGCATGCGGGCGCTGATCGGAAGACTGGGATGCAGCTGTCTGGGCCAGTGGGCAAGCGTGGGTCTCTGGGAGGAATCTGGGCATGGAGAAAAATACATGGTAGAGGCTGAAGACCTAATAATCCATGGACCATGGTTAGAAAATACCAAGATATACAGGGATGACCGTATACACTCTAAGAAAAAAGGGTTCTTTGGCTGTCCCCATAGGATATCCCTTTTTGGTTCCAGGTAGAACCCTCTGTAGAAAGGATTCTACATGGAACTGAAAGGGGTTCTATCTGGAACTAAAAGGGTTCTACATGAAACAAAAAAGGGTTTTTCAAAGGGTTCTCCTATTGGGACAGCCGAAGAACCCTTTAAGGTTCTAGACAGCACCTTTTTGTCTAAGAGTGTAGTCATAGTGCCTGCTGTAAGTGGTGTGATGTGAGAGCTGTGACTGACCTGGATGGGGAAACAGGGCTCGGAGCGTTCACATTTCTCGTTACAGTCCAGGCCGTTGCTGAAGGAGCGGATGCTGGGAGAGAAGGGTGTGAATGTCAGGTCATGGTCGTTCCACTGGCCAAAGAGGGTGACAAAGTGTGTGAACTCGCTATCGTTCACTACACCAGAGTCATTGGTTGCCAGGATACGGTTAGAGACCTCCCTTACCTGCACAAAGGGAGGGAAGGAAGGACGGAGGTTAGAGGGAGATGGATGAATACAATTATGTTAATTTATATCTAACTTGTGGCAACATAGTAGCAGTTATTCCAACTATATTTATTGTTATCATACCAGAGGGAGCACAAAGTTGTTGAAGGTCGTGTTTCGGTCCCAGCCAATGGGCCGAGAGACCCCATCGTCATACTGAGCAGGCAGGAAACGAGTGAAGGGGGTGTTTGAGGCTCCAAGACGAGGGAACTTCCTAATATGCATATAGAAAATACACATCAGAATTGAGAAACCTCAGTTGAGAAGCTCTTCCCCTTTTATTCCAACCTATACAACGACTGTGCACATTACACAAGGCTATCAAATTGTTGAGTGAAAGATCTAAGCCCGCAATGCCCTGGAGCTCTTACAGGTTGTTGCAGACACTGGTGGCTGTGCGGTACTTGTTAATGTTGGGTGTGCTGGTGCAGGAGGGTTTGCTGACACGAGCTGCACAGCCAGTTACCCGGACAATGGTGTCTAGCTGCTCTGGTGTGAGCAGGTCTGAGAAACGAGAGAGCGATAAGGAAGACTTGTAATAAAGAATGTGTACTTATTATGACTGTGTGAGTATCTGTGACGGTGTGTGCGACTGACCTGTTGCGTTGAGCGAGCGTTTGTGCAGCCTGTGCGTGCTGTGGACTTTCTCATGGATCAGTCTCAGGGTGTTCTCCAGGTAGTCTGCAGACCGTACAGCAGAGCGCGTGTCCCTGGCAGGCTGCTTCAGGAGACGCAGGACATCCGAGGGCCTGGTGGACTGCCCACGCACTCTCTCCAGACTCCTGGGATATGGATAAGCAGATGACAGAATTATGAATAGAAACATGCTCCTATCAGTATACAGGTAGATTTAGTGTACTAATCATTAGAAATGACATTACATGTCTCTTCGACTGACTGAGAAAGTTGTGCTAGTGCTAGTCATTTCATTTGACCCAATTTACAAAGACAGAGATTGTCGACTACATCTGGAGAGGTCAACTGTCAGGTTCACTCACTTTTCTCGGGAGTACTTGTATGCTTCATCTACAAGTTTCTTTGCCTCCTCCACTGAACTTTGAATGAAAGGGCCACCCAAACTTTCCTCTGTAGACAGGGCTGGCTGGCTGAACATCAGGCACAATCCCAATGCCAGGAGGGAAGGAAGTGGCTTCATCTCTGAAAAAAATGGGGGGATAATCAGATGTCATCCTTTAAAAAAACATGCTGCTTCTTAAATGTAATGTGTGCATCTTTTTGCTAATAACTTGTCTTGTTAACTACGGAGACATCTCTAAAGTATTAAAAAAATACAGCTTTTGCACACAATATTAATAACACAATCATGCATGGATCAGAATTACCATGGATAACAGAAAGAATTTGAATAAAACCTGATTATCAGATGAGACAAGAGAAACAGTGTATAAAATTGTACCTTTGTTTGAACAACTCTTGTTGTGAAGTCTTGTTAAGAGGTCAACTCTTGTCTGAAGATGTATGGTGCTCTCTCTAACTGTTCTATTTATAGTCCATGTTGCAAAGCCCCGCCCCCTGTCATCTGTCTTCTCTCAGATGGGGTGACTGACAGTATGTAGTTCCTTCTTACTTCTCCCAAAAAGTCTGCCCTTGCCTTAACCTAATCAACCATTGACTGATAATATTATTTAACCTGTTACTGTAGTGGGCAAAATAAGGGTCACACTGAGTGTTTCTTTGTAGTCTTAAACAAATCTACTTTGAAACAAAAGTAAACACCTCACACACATGGTTATGGGCTTAAATAAAGAAGACACCTGTACCATGTCAGATTTCAAATTCCAATATTACACTTTATATACATCACAGAAGACTGAAATATAACAAAACTGTTTGACATAGAAACACTGTTTGCTGAAATGTTTATTAATTATGAAATTGTGAAAAATATTAATACATTCCACCCATGAGGCCACTAGTCAGTTTGACTGCAGGACAGGGCTACTGTGGTAATATTGATTCAATCAAGGCAAATGGTATTTGATTGAACATGAAAAATAAGACTTACTCTCAACTGTCTTTGCTTAGTCTATAATCTGGCCAGCTGTTTCCTGCTAGAGCCCTTTTGCAGTAACATGAGTTATGTGATTGTGATGATTAGCTATATCTTCATGGTATATGGTCTGGACAAAGAAGAATGAATGAATAACTTTATTCTGGGCTGTATACTCAGAGCTTCTTGATATAGGCATACTTACAACCAGCACAATAAAACACATTTGTGACCTTTGACTGTTTTAGTTTTTTTTGCGAGGGGCTCCCAGCCAACCAGCAGAATTTATACATTTATAGTTCAGCACTCTTGTTTACGTTGCATTTCTTCTGTGTATCGTCTTAATGAATACATTAGTATAATTTAAAAAATCTAGAACCTAAAAGGGTTCTTTGCCTGACCCTGTGGGAGAACCCTTTGAAGAACTCTTTTTGGTTCCAGGTAGAACCCTTTTGGGTTCCATGTAGAACCCTTTCCACAGAGGGTTATACCTGGAATCTGAAAGGGTTCCTCAAAGGGTTCTACTACTAGGACAGCCGCAGAACCCTTTTGAACCAATTTTCATAAGAGTGCAGTTATACAATATAACAATTATTCAGGGAAATTAACATCATGCAACAGACTTGTGCATTGTGATTGAAATATGTGCTTTAGGATTGTATCGTAAAGCATTTATCTCAAGTCACAATTAAACTTTTGTAAAATTAAAAATGGTCTATTGTGGTCAGACCTCAGAGTTAGCTATCGTCTGTTTTTCACACAGAAAGATTGCTGTTTTGCTTTTTGTTGTTGCATGTATGTTGTCATCATGCTCTTTCAAAACTTGCATTGTGTTGTTACCATACGGAAACTGTTACTTGAGAAAGAGACCTCAATAGGGAAGTTTCAGTAAACAAAGCAAGGTATTTAACTCCTGACATGACTAAGTTCATTTGAAATTAAATAGACACATAAATGCTTTGGACCTTGTTTAGATATTCACCATCATACTTCCTTGTTTCAGGGAGTGACACTTTATTGATATTATCATAGGAATGGTGTTGTACAGTAACAATGTGCGGATGCAGTGTATTTGCACAGGGAAATTCGTGGTACCATATTGTTATTTTGTGTTGTTCTTTATGGAATGTGGAATGAGGAAAGACAAAAGGAAAGCCTGAGGTAATATTCTGCCTGTGATGATGATGTGTGTTCCATGATTAATCGAGTTTAGGGTTTGTGTCTGGATGAGCATTTAGACTCCTGTCTAACAGTATTACCTGTTTCCGAACACTTAGACTAAAACACAGTTTTACTTTGTCTGGCTGATTACTAATTGCTTGGACCTGCCCAATGACAGACATGTAAGACAAGGGTTGCAACGCGCGTTGTTTCCTGGGGCCTGCCGCTCTGTCGTGTCTGCCAGCCTCTATGTTGCATTGATCTGTTGTAGATTTTCAGAACTCGTGTTTTACAGATCCACTAACATAAATATCACTGGGAAAACTATGAGTTCTTCTGTGATATATGGCCCACACAGGAAAGTGTTTCTCCAGTCCGGACAGTTCCCTATATTGAGGTTTTAGCAACGTTTACCAAGACATGGTTTCTCGTTGGCTAATACTATGACACAGCAAAAACGAATTAGAAGCCACTTGATTGCAACAGTGGTGGGAGGCTTGCAAACTGTCGAGCAGTTAGTTGCCCCCTAGCCCCTACACCTTAGGCCATATTGCTTCCATGGCCTATCCAGTCCTCTCAGAATCGTGCCATATGGGGGACAAAACATAATAGGTTTCTTACACCTATGCAAGTCAACACATTGTGGTATCAAGAATCAATGTAAATACCTTGATCTATAGTTAAGGTATGGCCCAAGAAGTGGTCTTCTTTTACAGTTTTCTTTTCAATTGCTTGGGTGCAGTTTTCACAAGTATGTGGTGCATTTTCACAACGCTTAGTACAAAAATCTAAACAGATCATCAAACAGGCAGTCGTTTCAAAACTCTAAGACCATTTTTAATTGACTAAGTACAACGCACAAAATCATACAGTAACTTTTTCACCAAACTTGAGTGTTTCATCTAGAAATCCCAAATATGGATAGTTGAAGCCGAAAATGGCGACCGGAGTATGGGCGATTGGGTGTGTCGAAATGAGTGTGTGTATGGAAAGCGAATCAGCTAACTGGGCAGATTTGTTACCAGACCATTTTTCATGGCTGATTGGGCTGCACGACGAGTTGATAAGCCGGCGACCAGCGCATCGGTGTCATGTTAACGTGCCTGCTGACTTGAAGTACTTCTTACTGGATATAACAGTCCTGTTGCCGCCATTTCTTTTCTCAAATGATATTATATCAAGTTGGATAGCAGCCTACACAAGAAATAACTAATATTGATAACCATCTAGATGTCACCTTGATACCTACAGTATCAGTCAAAGGTTTGGACACACCTACTCATTCAAGGGTTTTTCTTTCTTTTTATGATTTTCTACATTGTAGAATAATAGTGAAGACATCAAAACTATGAAATAACACATATGGAATCATGTAGTAACCAAAAAAGTGTTTAATATATTTTATATTTGAGATTCTTCAAAGTACCCACCCTTTGCCTTGATGACAGCTTTGCACACTCTAGGCATTCTCTCAACCAGCTTCATGGGGAATGCTTTTCCAACAGTCTTGAAGGAATTCCCACATATGCTGAGCACTTATTGAGTTGCTTTTCCTTCACTCTGCTGTCCAACTCATCCCAAACCATCTCAATTGGGTTGAGGTCAGATGATTGTGGAGGCCAGGTCATCTGATGCAGCACTACATCACTCTCCTTCTTGGTCAAATAGCCCTTACACAGCCTGGTGGTGTGTTGGGGGTAATTGACCTGTTGAAAAACAAATGATAGTCATGCTAAGCACAAACCAGATGGGAATGCTGTGGTAGCCATGCTGGTTAAGTGTGCCTTGAATTCTAAATAAACACTGACAGTGACACCAGCAAAGCACCCCCACACCATCACACCTCCTTCTCCATGCTTCACAGTGGGAACCATACATTTGGGGAGATCATCCGTTTACCTACTCTGCGTCACACAAAGACATGGCGGTTGGAACCAAAAATCTCAAATTTGCACTCATCAGACCGAAGGACAGATTTCCACCGGTCTAATGTCCATTGTTCGTGTTTCTTGGCCAAGCAAGTCTCTTCTTCGTCTTGGTGTCCTTTAGTAGTGGTTTCTTTGTAGCAATTCCACCATGAAGGCCTGATTCACACGGTCTCTTCTGAACAGTTGATGTTCAGATGTGTCTGTTACTTGAACTCTGTGAAGCATTTATTTGGGCTGCTATCTGAGGTGCAGTTAACTCTAATGAACTTATCCTCTGCAGCAGAGGTAACTCTGGGTCTTCTTTTCCTGTGGCGGTCCTCATGAGAGCCAGTTTCATCATAGCGCTTGATGGTTTTTGTGACTGCACTTGAATAAACTTTCAAAGTTCTTGACATTTTGTGGATTGACTGACCTTCATGTCTTAAATTAATGATGGACTGTCATTTCTCTTTGCTTATTTGAGCTGTTCTTGCCATAATATGGACTTGGTCTTTTACCAAATAGGGCTATCTTCTGTATACCACCCCTACCTTGTCACAACATAACTGATTGGCTCAAATGCATTAAGAAAGAAAGAAGTTCCACAAATTAACTTTTAACAAGGCACACCAAGCTGGTTGAGAGAATGCCAAGAGTGTGCAAAGCTGTCATCAAGGCAAAAGGTGGCTACTTTGAATATTCTCAAACAAAACACTTTTTTGGTTTCTACATGATTCCATATGTGTTATTTCATAGTTTTGATGTCTTCACTATTATTCTATGATACCAGAGCGCTTTCGACACACCCACTCATTTCCACTCCTTTCCACACACTACATTCAGCCGCGAAGTGGTTCACAGAACGGGACCGCCGAGTGCTGAAGCGCATAGTGCTTGCAACACTCACTACTGCTTTCCAAACTACCTCTAGAAGCAACCTCAGGACAAGAAGTGTTCGTTGGGAGCTTCATGAAAAAGTTTTCCATGGCCGAGTAGCCGCACACAAGCCTAAGATCACCAAGCGTCGGCTGGAATGGTGTAAAGCTCGCCTCCATTGGACTCTGGAGCAGTGGAAACGCGTTCTCTGGAGTGATGAATCACTCTTCACCATCTGGCAGTCCGAATGACGAATCTGGGTTTGGCGGACGCCAGGAGAATGCTTCCTGCCCCAATGCATGGTGACAACTGTCAAGTTTGATGGGGCTGTTTTTCATGGTTTGGGCTAGGCCCCTCAGTTCCAGTGTAAGGAAATATATATATATTTTTTTATAATATGTTTAGAATTTTCCAATAAAAAATAAACAAAAAAGACAGAGATAAAAACATTGACATTCATTGTACTGTTGAATGGGATGGCAAATTTAGAGGACTAAACAAAACTTAACTCACACATACAAAAAATAAAACTAATCCTATTAGGTGGTACATATATAAGAAGACAGCATATAGTAATTACAAGCAGTGTAGTTAAGCCAAAAATAAATATTGAGTGGAGTACAGCACAGAGTAGCAGCAGATCGTCAACCTAGTTATGAAGCGGGACTAGACCATTTATCCAGTATCGGCTGCCATATTTTGTAAAACATTGGACTTCTATTGGAGGTATTGTATCAAATCTTTTCCATATGCATTACATTCCCTGAATCCCATAACCATATTTCAAAGGTAGGTACAGTCTCCAATTTCCCAAATTGTAATATGAGCCTTTTGGCTAATAGAGTACAAAGAGAGACAGCCTTCCCTTCCTGGTTATTCCCATCAACTTTACCAGAGCGATCAATGGGTCTGGGGCTAGAACTCTATCCAAAGGCTTTAGATACTGTAAGTAATCAAAAATGAGAGCCCAGTAAGCATGTAACTTAGGACATGTCCAAAATAAGTGGGTCATCGTCCCCTCATCCTGGTTGCACCTCTCACACAGTGGTGAGGTGTCTGGGAATATCTTATGCAGTTTCACTTTTGAGTCATGTAACTTGTGTATCACCTTAAACTGAACAAGGTTGTGTCTGGCATTCACTGAACTGTGGTTTATATTCTTGAGAGCTTCTACCCAGTCCTCATCTGAGATTTCTGAACCAAGTTCCTGCTCCCAAGCTATACAGTCTCGAGACCGATCCTTTTGAATGGGGTTTGACAAGGATATAATGTAGGTTTATTTGGCTTAATGCCACACTGTGGGATATGTGTCCTTAAGAAATTCCTGATTTGGAGGTATTCGAAAAAATTTGTTGTTAGCGTGTTAAACTTACCCTGTAATTGTTGAATTGAAGCTAACTGACCATCAATGTATAAGTTACCAATTTTTGTGAGCCCCTTCTCCCTCCACTGTGAAAACACCATATCATCCAATGCAGGGTGGAAAGCATGATTCAGGCAAATTGGGCTGTCAAGGTATACAGTGGGTATGTTAAGAAAATACCTAATCTGTTTCTAGATCCTAAGAGTGTGACCAATGACTGGGTTAGAGTCATAAGTGGCTTTTTTTCACATATGCTGGACTATTAACAAGTGCAGGGAGTGAAGAACGTTGACAGGAGGCCTGCTCAATCAAAAGCCATGAAGGCATATCATTCTGTTGGATCCCAGGTAAGCTTTCCCTCCAGAAAAACACAATGTTCAGATTAGCAGCGCAATAATACTGTTTAAAGTGAGTAAGGCCAAAGCCCCAATATTTTTTATTTAACTAGGCAAGTCAGTTCAGAACAAGATATTATTTACAATGACAGACTATCAGGGAACAGTGGGTTAAGTGCCTTGTTCAGGAGCAGAACAACAGACTTTTACCTTGTCAGCTCAGGGATTTGATCCAGCCACCTTTCAGTTACTGGCCCAACACTCTAACCACTAGGCTACCTGCCATCCCATCTATCTTATACATGCATAAATGCTTCTTTGAAATTCTGGCTGCCTTGTTAACCCATAAGAATGTAATTACTATTGAATCGAATCCAGTTTCTTAAAATAGCTTTGTGGTATGAAATTGGGTAGACATTGGAAGAGGTAAAGAAGCCTGTCTAGGACAACCATTTTAATAGCATTTATACACCCAACCAAGGAGATAGGCAGAGTTTTCCAAAAAATCTATATTTTGTTTAAGCTGATCAATTTTCATGTCCCAATTCGTTTTCAATAGCTGATCAAGTTTTCTTGTCTCTACAATGCCAAAGCTCATGAACTTGTCCATCACTGTTTTAAATTGGGTAGATTGCAGAAATTGCATATCCACAGGCCGTGATATCGGACTGAGGTAAAGACAGTTTCAGGTTGGATATTCTACGGATATTCCCACTTTCAAACCTCAATAGCTTTCAAACTACTTGAGCCACAGACTTCAAATAAGTGTCATGATGTTGGAAAAATTGCGCACAACATTGCACAGGTCTTAATTTCACGATTTTTACCTTAATTTGCTTTGCAAAACTAATAAACGTGGAAATGTGAGCAGCATTTTGTATTCCTAGTTGAATTAGCTAGGGAGCGTAAACAAAGTACAAACTTTTTTATATTTGAATTTCAATAGCTCCTTGGTCATGTGACCTACTTACTTCAAACAAGGTTCAGAATGTCCACTGACTACCCTTCTATATTGCACAATCTTTAGTTTGTCTGTTTTCATCTCACACGATTTTACATGCATTTCTCAAACTTTCAAATTTCAATAGCTCCTTGGTCATGTGACCTACTGACTTCAAACAAGGTTCAGAGAATGTCCACTCAGTGGGCCTACACATGTCACACCCTTTAGTTTGTCCATTTTCATCTCGCACATTTTTATATTAATTTTTCAAACTATCACATTCGAATAGCTCCTTGGTCATGTGACCTACTGACTTCAAACAAGGTTCAGAATGTACACTCAGTGGGCCTACACATTTCACAACCTTTTGTTTGTCCATTTTCATCGCACACAATTTTACATGAATTTGCCTGCTATGCCCCCGTGAAGGTGTCACTCACACACCTATTCACTTGGGACTTCTCCCTTGGGCTTTCCTGACCTCCAGGTAGGCCCCCATTGACCTGGTGAGCTCTGACTCCTGGCCTCTAGGCCTACACTCCCTGCCTGCCTGCCTGCCCTCTCCCTGGGCCTGAGAGTGTATAGCTTACTCCCTGGAACTACAGACCTCCAGGCCTCCACACCTACTCTCCCTACCTGGTCAACACCCCTCTCCCTTGGCCTTAGAGTATAGCTTACTTCCTGGAATTACTAAGACGTCTATAGTCCCGCTGTCAGGAATTCGAAACAGGATGTGCACCTGGTGACCCATCTCCTGGTGACCCAAGCCCGCACTCCAACATCCATGGTGCTGCCCGCAGCCCCAGAGTCCGGCCGCCCTGCTTGGACTCAGAGTGCCCCCCGCCTTGATGGAGGCCTCCTTGTGCACCTGGTAACCAGAAACAGGCTCTGTGCACCTGGTGACCCACACGCTTTTATCCGCTCAGAGACTAAGTCCCCAACCCAACCAACATGGCCTGAGTGCTGCCCCCAGCCCCTGAGTCTGGCCACCCCTGCTCAGACTCTGAGTGCCCCCTGCCTTGTGGGAGGCCTCTTCGTACACCTGGTGACCTTTTGACTTCCACAGCGAGTCCCAACCTGACTCACAGTCCCACCAGAGGACTGCGCATCACTAATTAGATTACGAGGAATTTGGCTACCTCAAGAGACTCTTAATTATATTCCGCCGTTTACCCCCGCTTCATCGAATTTCCTCACTTTGACATAAGGGGGTCACAGCCACCCCGAAGGTGGTTTGAGTGCAACCGTGAAGGGTTGCATGCTACGGTCAGATATCATCAAATTGACATCCATAGAGCCACACCCGGTGGTATCATCAGAGGCTTTTCTGTCTTACAAACTGGACATCAGTTGCCCCTACTAACCTTCAGCAGACTTTAACTGGCTTTTTACACCCAATCGACATCAAGTGCCAGCGCAATACTTACAGGCTTGAGAAGCAAATACCCCTCGCAGTATCTAGCGGCACCATCGACCAGGTTTCAGAAGAAGCAACAGAAAATAATCATTCCCTTTCAATCATTTGCATGCCCAGTCAGCCCTCCGGGACAGAGCAATAGGAACCACCTTTACCAGCACTTCATCGATATTCCTCACTTTGACATGAGGGGGTCATTGTCCCCCCACAAGTGATTTGAGTGCAACCGCAAAAGATGGGGACGCTTGTTTGAATTTCATCAAGTTGACATTCAGTGATCCATTCCCAGTGGGAACCTGTGCTTCTTCCGTCAGTTTTATGGTTCCACAGCAAATCAATGGGAGTGGATGGTACTACCCACATCAGATGTAGGCCTCCCTCCCCAGTCAAGCTGCCCCTTGTCTCCTGTTTCCAGGCCCACCCCTCTCCCCCGTCTCATCGACTGCCGACCGGCATATATGGTGAGACGCCTACTGAAGGTTTGACCGCGGGGCAGGGGATTCCAGTACCTGGTTGACAGGGAGGGTTATGGCCCGGAGAGGAGCTGGGTCTCCGCTAGGGACATCCTGGACCCAGGCCTCATCTCTGAGTTCCAGCGCCGGCACCCCGCTCAGCCAGGTATGCGCCCAGGTAGGACGCCAGGTGGCGTCCCTAGAGGGGGGGGGGGACTGTCACACCCTGATCTGTTTCACCTGTCCTTGTGCTTGTCTCCACCCCCCTCCAGGTGTCGCCCATATTCCCCATTATCCCCTGTGTTTTCTGTCTGTTGCCAGTTCGTCTTGTTTGTTCATGCCTACAGCGTTTTGTCTCAGCTCCTGTTTTTCCCTAGTCTCTCTTTTTCTCGTCCTCCTGGTTTTTGACCTTTGCCTGTCCTGACCATGTGCCCGCCTGACCACTGCATGTCTCTGACCCTGAGCCTGCCTGCCGTCCTGTACCTTTGTTTCACCTCTGGATTACCGACCTCTGCCTGACCTGACACTGAGCCTGCCTGCCATGACCTGTCGTTTGCCTGCCCCTGTGGTTACAATAAGCACTTCAACACAGTCTGTACACTTCAACACAGCACTTCAACACAGTCTGTACTTGGGTCTTACCTTGATTCCTGATATGCTAGGGGTTTAATGGCTAGAGAAAATAAATAACTAGACAAAGGGCATCCCTGTCCTTGTTGATGACTTAAATGATTCAGAGATCTGTCCTTTTGTTCGTATAGATGTTTTGCGGATTTGTACAATAACTCAATCCAGGAAATAAAAACCGGACCAAAACCAAACTTTTTTAAGACAGCCACCAAATATGCCCATTCCACTCCATCGAATGCTTCTTCAGCATCTACTGGTACTGCCACTTTTGGAGCATTCAAGTTCTTGTTATGAATGATTATATTGACACCTGAGGATTCACAAGTGGATTCAACAAGTGACATCAACAAGGGATCATAGCATTCACCTGGTTATTCTATGTCATGGAAAGAGCAGGTGTTCATAATGTTTTGTTCACTCAGTATATATTCCAGACTCTGACATTGCTCGTCCTGATATTGCTTTATTCCTTTATTTACATTTTTGGGGATTTGTGTATATTGTTTTATATTTCTGCACTGCTGGAGCTTGAAAGACAAGCATTTCGCTGCCCCTGCGATAACATCTGCAGAATATGAGTAAGCAACTAATTGTATTTGAAATTATTTTATAAAAAGTTTTACAACAGATCCATGGGAGCATCATTGATGAAATCTGTTGGTTGAATTAGGGTCAATTTAGTTCAACAGCACCTCAGTGAAATATGATGTGATTCACACAGCTAGGAGAGCATGTTGTCTCAGGTTGAGGTTGTCTGCAGAGGGCCAAATTGATGCTCTCTGCAGGTCTGATGAATGGTCTGCTCCCTCTGGTGATCACTGCTGGTTGTTCACCCGGTAAACAAGTTATTACGTATACAATAAAGCCATAATGAGTTCCAGTAAGGTTATAAACAATTTATCAAATAACATCTTATTTGTCAATGCTTCGTAAACAACAGGTTTAGACTAACAGTGAAAAGCTTACTTACTTCCATTTCCAACAATGCTGAGTTAAAGATAAAGATTAAAAAAAGAAATAAAACTGTGACACGAGGAATACATACACAGTGAATAGCAATAACGAGTAAAACATAACATGGCTATGTACAGGGAGTACCAGTACCGAGTCGATGTGCAGGGGTACAAGGTAATTGAGTTAGTTACTGTATGTACATATCGGTAGGGATAAAGTGACTAGGCAACATGGTAGATAAGAGACAGTAGAAGCAATGTATGTGGTGAGTGAAAAAGTGCGTGTGTGTATGTGAGTGTGTGTGTGTGTATGCGTGTGTTGGGGTGTCAGTGTAAGTATGTGTGAGTGTCTGGGTAGAGTCCAGTGTGTGTGCATGGAGTCAGTGCAAGAGAGTTAGTGCAAAAAAAGGGTCAATGGAGGTAGTCCGGGTAGCCATTTAATTTACATTCTTTAGCAGTCTTGTTTAGAAATCTTATGGCTTGGGGGTAGAAGCTGTTCAGGGTCCTGTTGGTTCCAGACTTGGTGCACTGGTACCGCTTGCCGTGCGGTAGCAGAGAGAACAGTCTGTGGCTTGGGTGGCTGGAGTGTTTGACAATTTTTGGGCCTTCCTCTGACACTGCCTGGTATAGAATTTCTGGATGGCAGGGAGCTCGGCCCAAGTGATGTACTGGGTCATACGTACTACCCTCTGTAGCGCAATACCAAGCAGTTGCCATACCAAGCGTTGATGCAGCCAGTCAAGATGCTCTCTTTGACGGGGAGAAAGCATCTTGGTGATGGTGATGGTGCAAGCTTAATGATGGTTTTGGAGTCGTGCATGGTTACGCAGTCGTGGATGAACAGGGAATACAGGAGGGGACTAAGCATGCATCCCTGAAGGGCCCCCGTGTTGATGGTCAGCGTGGCGGATGTGTTGTTGCCTACCCTCACCATCTGGGGGCGGCCCGTCAGGAAGTCCAGGATCCAGTTGCAGAGGGAGGTGTTCAGTCCCAGGGACCTTAGCTTAGTGATGAGCAGCTTTGAGGGCACTATGGTGTTGAACGCTGAGCTGTAGTCAATGAATAGCATTGTCATGTAGTTATTCCTTTTGTCCAAGTGGGAAAGTGCAGTGTGGAGTGCAATAGAGATTGCGTCATCTGTAGATCTGTTGGGGTGATATGCGAATTGGAGTGGGTCTAGGGTTTCCAGGATGATGGTGTTGATGTGAGCCATGACCAGCCTTTCAAAGAATTTCATGGCTACAGATGTGAGTGCTATGGAGCGCTAGTCATTTTGACAGGTCACCTCTGCGTTCTTGGGCACAGGGACAATGCTGGTCTGCTTGAAACATATACAGGTATTACAGATTGGGTCAGGGAGAGGTAAAACATTTCAGTGAAGACACTTGCCAGCTGATCGATCAGCGGATACTCTCAGTATGCGTCCTGTTAATCCGTCTGGTCCTGGGGCCTTGTGAATGTTATCCTGTTTAAAGATCTTCTTCACATCGGCTATGGCGAGCGTGATCACACAGTCGTCCGGAACAGCTGGTGCTCTCACGCATGGTTCAGTGTTGCTTGCCTCGAAGCGAGTATAGAAGGCATTTAACATCCATTTTATCGGACCACATCAGAATTGAGTGTGTCACTGATACTTCCTGTTCCTGAGTTTTTGTTTGTAAGAAGGAATCAGGAGGATAGAGTTATGGTCAGATTTGCCAAATGGATGGCGAGGGAGAGCTTTGTATGCGTCTCTGTGTGGAGTAAAGATGATCTAGAGTTTCTTTTCCCCTCTAGTTGCACAGGTGACGTGCTGGTAGAAATTCGGTAAAATGGATTTCAATTTTCCTGCATTAAATCACGGGCCGCTAGGAACGCTGCCTCTGGATGAGCATTTTCTTGTTGGCTTATGGCGTTATTTAGCTCTTTGAGTGTGGTCTTACTGCCAGCATCGGTTTCTGGTGCTAAATAGACAGCTGCAAAAAATGTAGATGAAAAGTCTCATGGTAAATAGTATGATCTACACCTTATCTTGAGGTATTCTAACTCAGCCGAGCTGAACCTTGAGACTTCCTTAATATTAGAGATCACACACCAGCTGTTGTCAACAAAGACACACATGCCCCCGCCCTTGAGTTAACGACACACTGCCGTTCTGTCCTGCTGATGCATAGAAAATCCAGCAAGATTTATATTAACCATGTCCTCGTTCAGCCACGACTCCGTGAAGCATAGGATATTACAGTTCTTCAGGTCCTGTTGATAGGATAGTCTCCAACGGAGCTCGTCTAGTTTGTTCTCCAGTGATTGTAAATTTGCCAATAGAATAGAGTTTATTTACTCGTCACTGTAGTTTCATGAGGGTGCCCCCACGTCTGCCTCTATATCGCCGTCTCCTTCCTTTCCGATTGTCTGGGATTAGGGTCTGGTCCCGGGTGAGCAGTGTCCTGGACGGCTGAGTCATTGAAGTAGAATTCCTCATCCAATTTTCGAGGTTAGTGATCTCTGTTCTAATGTCCAGAAGCTCTTTTCGGTAATAGGAAACGATGGGGGAAACTATGTACAAAACAAGTTGCGATCATCCCCAGAAAACACACAAAATACAGTACCAGTCAAAAGTTTGTACAGACCTACTCTTTCAGGGCTTTTTACTATTTTACTATTTTCTACATTGTAGAATAATTGTGAAGACATTCAAACTATGAAAAAACACAAATGGAATCATGTAGTAACTAAAAAAGTGTTAAACAAATCAAAATATATTTTATATTTGAGATTCTTCAAAGTAGCCACTCTCTACCTTGATGACAGCTTCGCACACTCTTGGCATTCTCTCAACCAGCTTCACCTGCAATGCTTTTCCAACAGTCTTGAAGGAGCTCCCACAAATGCTGAGCACTCATTCCAAATAATCTCAATTGGGTTGAGGTCAGGTGATTATGGAGGCCAGGTCATCTGATGCAGCACTCCATCACTCTCCTTCTTGGTCAAATAGCCCTTACACAGCCTGGTGGTGTGTTGGGTCATTGTCCTATTGAAAACAAATGATAGTCCCACTATCATGGACGGAGAAATTTGTCTACCAGGACGTGATGCAACCGGTCATGACGCTCTCAATGGTGCAGCTGTATTATTTGGAGAAGACCCTGGGAGGCATGCCAAATTTCTTCAGCCGCCTTAGGAAGTGGAGGCGCTGTTGCGCCCTCTTGACAAGAGTGGTGGTGTTGTTAGTCTATGTCATGTCCTCTGAGATGTGGGTGCCGAGGCACTTAAGACACCTGACTTTCTCTACTGCAGTCCTGTTGATGTGGATTGGGGCATGTTCCCTCCTCTGCTTCCTGAAGTCAACAATCAATTCCTTTGTTTTGCTGAATTTGAGGGAGAGGTTGTTGTCCTGGCACCACAATGCCAGTTTACCTACCTCCTCCATATAGGCTGACTCGTCGTAGTGTCGTCGACAAACCTGATGATGGAGTTGGTGTCGTGCAAAGCCACGCAGTAGTGGGTGAATAGGGAGTACAGAAGAGGGCTGAGGACACACCCCTTGGTGCACCTGTGTCAAGAGTCAGTGTGGAGGAGGAGTTGTTGCCAATCCTCACAGCCTGTGGTCTGCCTGTCAGGAAGTACAAGATCCAGATAGATAGATAGAAAGTAGAAGTAATGATATTTGAATGTAATATTTAATGTCCTTCAAGTTCAATCTCACTTTGCCTTTACCTCAATATGAATTAAGAGAAAAAACAAGAACATCCTGGTATGATGCCATTGTTATCTGACATGATATCCTATTACCTTTACTCCACACAGACGTCATTCAAAGGCACTTAAATATTTTGTCTTGCCCATTCACCTTCTGAATGACACACATACACAATCCATATCTCAATTGTCTTAAAAAAGGCTTAAAAATCCTTCTTTAACTTGTCTCCTCCCCTTCATCTGCACAGATTGAAGTGGATTTAAACAAGTGATGTCAAAAAGGGATCATAGCTTTCACCTGGATTCACCTGGTCAGTCTATGCGAATTTGGGATTTTTTATAAGAATCCCCATTAGCTAACACCGTGAAGTTATGTGGTATCCTGGGATGTCTACCCCGGGATTTGGTGATAGAGGGGGATAGAGCTCCCTCTGCTGAGAGTACACGGGCTGGGCACCACGACGCATGACTCCAAGTAAAGGCAATTAGGGGAAAGTGTCAACCAGCCGTGGAGGCCACATAAAAGGAGCACTGTGGCACACCGTGTGAGAGAACAACACAGAGCAGAGAAGAAGGATCAAGCCGACCCTACATTATTTCCTTATGTTAATTTTATTGCCTAGTAAAGTCGTGTTTGTTGACTAGAACCTCCCTGTCTCTGTGTTAATCTCTGCACACTCTCCAACCCAACACCCCGCAGTTTACCACAGTTAGCTAATCTTGTTGGGGTCCAACACCAAATAATAAAACATTACAAACAATTCCAAATGAAGACTTTACAAACATTTAACAAGTAGACAATACAGACAATTAAAATACCTGACAGGAAACACATTTAACATTCAGTTGATGCTTTCGATTTCCTGTCTAGTCATATGGTCTATCACATTAGATGTTGTTTTGTTTTATTCTTGAAGGTGGATTTACTTTTGACTGAGAAATATGGATTGGTAAAGAGTTCCATTCAGCTATGGCTCTATATAAAACTATAGATTTAAGGAGATTTATACTTGGCTTGGGTTGTTTTAGATGCCCTGAATTTACCTGTTTGGTTTGGTGGTTATGCATGTTGCTAGTATGACTAACTGGCCTGAAAAGTACTGTGTTTAAAAAAAAAAAAAAAACATTCCTAAAGAAAATCAGAAGACTGCATGGTAATTTGTTTTCAACGTGAGGACTTGAGAGATTCTGATGCATTTGAATAATATTCATTGTGGGGTGGCAGGTAGCCTAGTGGTTAGGGCATTGGGCCAGTAATCAAAAGGTTGTTAGATCTAATCCCCAAGGTAAAAATCTGTCCTTTTGCCCCTGAACAAAGCTGTTAACCCACTAGGTTCCTAGGCCAAGAATTTGTTCTTAACTGACTTGCTTAGTTAAATAAAGGTAACTTTTTTTCTTTTTTTTAATACAGCAAGAGCAATGAAGAGCTAATCTGGTAGCCCTGTTTTGAGCCATTTGGAACTTTTTTTCTATCTTTCTTTGCTGCAGATGACCATATAACCGGACAGTACTCTAAGTGTGATAGGACCATGGATTGAATCACCTGATTCGGAGTGCTAGATGTACATACTCTGAACATTTTCTTGCAACAGCAATTCCCTTACCCATCTTAATAACAATATTATCTATGTGTTCTGACCATGATAAAGCTGCGTCCAAAATAACGGCTAGTATTTTTTTTTTCACTTGCTCTACATGCATTCTATTCATCGACACATTAAATTGGGGATCATCAGCAAGCATATATCTTGAACCAAATACAAAAGATTTAGTTTTAGAAATGTTCAACACCAATTTGTTCATATCAACCTACTCAGACACCATTCTTTGTTCACTACTCAGTACATCTGTCAGCTCATTACATTTGATGCTGCGCTATACATTGTAGAGTCATCAGCATACATTACCACTCTTGCTTTGTTCATTACTGAAGGTAAATCATTAGTAAAGATGGAGTAGAGAAGTGGGCCTAGGCAACTTCCTTGAGGAACACCACAGTGTATAGCTTCACTGTTTGAAAAGCTATTAAAGGACACTTTTTGCCTTCTGCTGGATAGATAGCTCTCCATCCTGGATAGAGCTGCAGACTTAAAACCATAACAATTGAGTTTACAGTTGAAGTCGGAAGTTTACATACATTTAGGTTGGAGTCATTAAAACTCATTTTTCAACCACTCTACAAATTTCTGTTTAACAAACTATAGTTTTGGCAAGTCGGTTAGGACATCTACTTTGTGCATGACACAAGTAATTTTTCCAACAATTGTTTACAGACAGATTATTTCACTTATAATTTACTGTATCACAATTCCAGTGGGTCAGAAATGTACATACACTAAGTTGACTGCATTTAAACAGCTTGGAAAATTGGCTTTGGAAGCTTCTGATCGGCAAATTTACATAATTTGAGTCAATTGGAGGTGTCCCTGTGGATGTATTTCAAGGCCTACCTTCAAACTCACTGCCTCTTTGCTTGACATCATGGGAAAATCAAAAGGACTCAGCCAAGACCTTTCCAGATGCCTGAAGGTACCACGTTCATCTGTACAAACAATAGTATGCAAGTATAAACACCATGGGACCACCCAGCCATCATACTGCTCAGGAAGGAGACGCGTTCTGTCTCCTAGAGATTAACGTCTTCGGTGCGAAAAGTGCAAATCAATCCCAGAACAACAGCAAAGGACCTTGTGAAGGGAAACCGGTACAAAAGTATCTATATCCACAGTAAAACGAGTCCTATATCGACATAACCTGAAAGGCCGCTCAGCAAGGAAGAAGCTACTGCTCCAAAACTGCCATAAAAAGCCAGACTACGCTTTGCAACTGCACATGGGGACAAAGATCGTACTTGTTGGAGAAATGTCCTAAGATCTGATGAAACAAAAATAGAACTGTTTGGTCATAATGATCATCGTTATGTTTGGAGGAAAAAGGGGGAGGCTTGCAAGCCGAAGAACACCATCCCAACCGTGAAGCACGGGGGTGGCAGCATCATGTTGTGGGGGTGCTTTGCTGCAGGAGGGACTGGTGCACAAATGGTTCTCATTTCCCTCATTATGTGTTGTGTATTTAACCCTCTGTTTCCCCCATGTCTTTGTGTGGTATTGTTTATCTGTTTTCATGTAGGCGCACGTTAGCCTGGTTGCGCTGGGTTATGTTCAACCCGTATTTTTATTTCGTGTTTGTTTGTACCGTGTGCTTTTGGTTCGCCAAATAAAAGGCTCTGTATATCTGCTCTCCTGCGCCTGACTTCCTACAGTCCTTCACGCATACCTTGACACTGAGAATGTGATGAAAGAAAGAAAAGCTGAAATAAGTCATTCTCTCTACTATTATTCTGACATTCTGACATGCACCTGAGCTTAATTTCGATTCTCATAGCAAAGGGTCTGAATACTTATGTAAATAAGGTATTTCTGTTTTAAATTTTTTATACATTTGCAAGAAATTCTAAAAACCTCTTTTTGCTTTGTCATTATAGGGTATTGTGTGTAGATTGCTGAGGATCTTATTTTATTTTATCAATTTTAGAATAAGGCTGTAACGTAACAAAATGTGAGAAAAGTCAAGGGGTCTGAATACTTTCAGAAGGCATTGTATACACACCTTATACTCACTCACTCACTCACTCACTCACTCACTCACTCACTCACTCACTCACTCACTCAAACACACTACATTGACTCTCCCACACAAAACCCACACCCATTCACATACACTACATACACACGCATACCGACACAACATAAACACATACACATTACACACACACACACACACACACACACACATACACATTACACACACACACACACATACACACACACACACACACACACACACACACATACACACACGTGTGTGCGCACACGCACACGCACACACACTTACACTTTTACACTCACCATTTGCTGCTGCTACTTTCTTCTTTATTTTACTCTTAATATTATCCACCCTGATGCCTAGTCACTTTACCCTGCCTTCATGTACTCATCTACCTCAAATACCTTGTATCCTGATGCCTAGTCACTTTACCCTGCCTTCATGTACTCATCTACCTCAAATACCTTGTATCCTGATGCCTAGTCACTTTACCCTGCCTTCATGTAGTCATGCCTAGTCACTTTACCCTGCCTTCATGTACTCATCTACCTCAAATACCTTGTATCCTGATGCCTAGTCACTTTACCCTGCCTTCATGTACTCATGCCTAGTCACTTTACCCTGCCTTCATGTAGTCATGCCTAGTCACTTTACCCTGCCTTCATGTACTCATCTACCTCAAATACCTTGTATCCTGATGCCTAGTCACTTTACCCTGCCTTCATGTACTCATCTACCTCAAATACCTTGTATCCTGATGCCTAGTCACTTTACCCTGCCTTCATGTACTCATGCCTAGTCACTTTACCCTGCCTTCATGTACTCATGCCTAGTCACTTTACCCTGCCTTCATGTACTCATCTACCTCAAATACCTTGTATCCTGATGCCTAGTCACTTTACCCTGCCTTCATGTACTCATGCCTAGTCACTTTACCCTGCCTTCATGTACTCATCTACCTCAAATACCTTGTATCCTGATGCCTAGTCACTTTACCCTGCCTTCATGTACTCATCTACCTCAAATACCTTGTATCCTGATGCCTAGTCACTTTACCCTGCCTTCATGTACTCATCTACCTCAAATACCTTGTATCCTGATGCCTAGTCACTTTACCCTGCCTTCATGTAGTCATGCCTAGTCACTTTACCCTGCCTTCATGTACTCATCTACCTCAAATACCTTGTATCCTGATGCCTAGTCACTTTACCCTGCCTTCATGTACTCATGCCTAGTCACTTTACCCTGCCTTCATGTACTCATGCCTAGTCACTTTACCCTGCCTTCATGTACTCATCTACCTCAAATACCTTGTATCCTGATGCCTAGTCACTTTACCCTGCCTTCATGTAGTCATGCCTAGTCACTTTACCCTGCCTTCATGTACTCATCTACCTCAAATACCTTGTATCCTGATGCCTAGTCACTTTACCCTGCCTTCATGTACTCATGCCTAGTCACTTTACCCTGCCTTCATGTACTCATGCCTAGTCACTTTACCCTGCCTTCATGTACTCATCTACCTCAAATACCTTGTATCCTGATGCCTAGTCACTTTACCCTGCCTTCATGTACTCATGCCTAGTCACTTTACCCTGCCTTCATGTACTCATGCCTAGTCACTTTACCCTGCCTTCATGTACTCATCTACCTCAAATACCTTGTATCCTGATGCCTAGTCACTTTACCCTGTCTTCATGTAGTCATCTACCTCAAATACCTTGTATCTCTGCACATTGATCTGGTACTGGTACTCGCTATATATAGCTCCATTATTGTGTATTTTATTTTGTTCCTCTTTTGTTACTATTTTACACTGAACAAACATATAAACACAACATGTAAAGTGTTGGTCCCTTGTTTCATGAGCTGAAATAAAAGATCCCAGATTTGTTCCATACGCACAAAAAGCTTCTTTCTCTCAAATTTTGTGAGTATTTCCACTTTGCCATGTTAATCCATCCACCTGACAGGTGTGGCATATCAAGAAGCTGATTAAACAGCATTCTCATTACACAGGTGCGCCTTGTGCTGGGGACAATATAAGGCCCCTCGAAAATGTGCCACAGATGTCTCAAGTTGTGAGGGCATGTGCAATTGGCATGCTGACTGCAGGACTGTCCACGAGAGCTGTTGCAAGGGAATTGAATGTTCATTTCTTTACCACCACCTCCACCTCCAACCTCATTCTAGAGAATTTGGTAGTATGCTCAACCGGCCTCACAACCGCAGACCACATGTATGGCGTCATGTGGGCTAGCGGTTTGCTGATGTCAACGTTGTGAACAGACTGCCCCATGATGGCAGTGGATTTATGGTACGGGCAGGCATAAGCCACGTACAACGAACACAATTGCATTTTATCGATGGCAATTTGAATGCACAGAAATAGCGTGACGAGATCCTGAGGTTCATTGTTGTACCATTAGTTCACCATTATCACCCTATGTTTCAGCATGATAAAGCATGGCCCCTGGAAGTTGTAAATGTCCCAGTTTTCTATGGCCTGCGTACTCACCAGACATGTCACCCATTGAGCATGTTTGCGATGTTCTGGGTCGACGTGTACGACAGTGTCTTCCAGTTCACGCCAATATCCAGCAACTTCACACAGCCATTGAAGAGGAGTGGGTATCTGTGACCAACAGATGCATATCTCTTTTCCCAGTCGGGAAATTCTCAGATTAGGGCCTAATGAATTTATTTCAATTTCCTTATATGAACTGTAACTCAACTAAAATCTTTAAAAAGGTTGCATGTTACGTTTAGATTTTTGTTCAATATATTTCTATTTTATTTGTATTTTTAAACTATGCTTTGTTGGGAAGGGCTCGTAAACAAGCATTTCACTGTAAAGTCTACACCAATTGTATTCGGCGTATGTGACATATACAATTTTATTTTATTTTATTGAACAGAAAAGGTGTATACAGCAGTAGTTTATAGGATCAACCTTGACTAGAATTAAGCAATAAGGCCCGATAAGGTGTAGTATATGGCCAATATACCATGGCTAAGGGCTGTTCTTATGCTTGACGTAATGAGGAGTGTCTGGATACATTCCTTAGCCGTGGTATATTGGCCATATACCACAAACCCCTGAGGTTCCTTATTGCTATTATAAACTGGTTACCAACGGAATTAGAAGTTTCAAATTTTACTGTCACATGCACAAGTACAGTGAAATGCCTTTCTTGCAAACTCAAGAACAGTAAAAATAAATGTTTTGTCATACACAAAGTATACAGTACAGGCTATACCACGGCTTTCATCCAATCATTCAGCGCTGAACCATCCGGTTTATAACACAGTATATACACTGAGTGTACAAAACATTAGGCACACCTGCTCTTTCCATGATTCAAACCATGTTTCCATCCAACCTTTTTATGCAAGTAAAGTACATGTTGGATGAGAAATTTCAACTTTCCAAATGTCCACAAAACCAAATACGCTAGACAAGGTGAGATCTTTTTGAGTTGGTAAAATGAATTATGTGCGAAATGTCAGTGGAAACCCTTTTATGTGTGAATATTACCATCATATCAAGCAAATTTGGAGTCACGTGATGTGTGGTCCTCCCACTACTAATCATCAGGAAAGCGTGCAGTTTATTACAAAATAGCCTCCAACACTCTACTCAGCAAACTGGATGCAGTCCATCACAGTGCCGTCCGTTATGTCACCAAAGCCCCATATACTACCCACCACTGCGACCAGTACGCTCTCGTTGGCTGGCCATCGCTTTATATTCGTCGCCAAACCCACTGGCTCCAGGTCATCTATAAGTCTTTACTAGGTAAAGCCCCGCCTTATCTCAGCTCACTGGTCACCATAGCAGCACCCACCCGTAGCACGTGCTCCAGCAGGTATATTTCACTGGTCACCCCCAAAGCCAATTCCTCCTTTGGCCGCTTTTCCTACCAGTTCTCTGCTGCCAATTTCTGGAACGAACTGAAAAAATCACTGAAGCTGGAGACTCATATCTCCCTCACTAGCTGTAAGCACCAGCTGTCAGAGCAGCTCACAGATCACTGCACCTGTACATAGCCCATCTGTAAATAGCCATCCAACTACCTCATCACCATATTGTTATTTATTTTATTTATTTTGCTCCTTTGCATCCCAGTACTGCTACTTGCACTCATCTTCTGCACATCTATCAGCCCAAAGTTTGAATTTGCCATACTGTAATAATTTTGCCACTATGGCCTATTTATTGCCCCACCCCCCTTATTCTACCTAATTTGCCCACACTGTATATAGACTTTCTCTATTGTGTTATTGACTGTACGTTTGTTTATCCCATGTGTAACTCTGTGTTGTTGTTTGTGTTGCACTGCTTTACTTTATCTTGGCCAGGTCACAGTTGTAAATGAGAACTTGTTCTCAACTAGCCTACCTGGTTAAATAAAGGTTAAATAAAGGTTAAATAAAGGTTAAATAAAATAAATAAATACTGAAACAAAAGATACAGTTTATATTGAATTGAGACCCTCATTACTTTTGTACAACTCAGTTCCGCAATACAAAAGAGAATAGAAATAGCTTATCACACTTCAACCTGTGGTTTTCTGTCAGGCTCTGATTGGCGAGGGCTTTCTGTGGCAGCTGGCCCCTGTCTATACCCAAGTCCTACATTAAGCGGTTATTCATTTTCCAAGTAGTCTTTGAAAGAGACTGACTTATGATGGCCTCTTTCAAGCTTGCACTCGTTGTCTTAATTTCTTACCAGACCACAGGTATGCTATACAATTGCACACAGTTTTGGTTAATACTATAACATATGAATATGATGTTATAGTATATTTAATTCAATGTACATTATTGACATATACATTCATGTTTTAATTAAACATGTAATTAAAATATATAATCTTGTTCATGAGACATTTAGAACCACAAATGGAAAAAAGTGTTTATGGAGACACATTTTTATAACAGATTTTATTTTTCTTCATATTTGTATCTTTCCACAGCTTTGGCAAGGGTTGTCGGTGGGGATGGAACACAAAACGCCTGGGACAAGCTGAAAGTAAGAACTATTTTTATTTTGAAAACAATGATTCCCCCCTTTAACCCACAAAGTATAGGAATCCCAGTGTATGCAACATTGTGCTGCATACTAACAACCACCTGGCAGGATTCAAAAAGCCAAAAAATATAGAGAAAAAATATTGAAATATTAATGTGTTTTACTAAGAGAAAATGACCAGATAATGTGCTCCATAATCAATATCATTACTACAGTATATGAATCAAATAAAGTATAATTATCAATAGCATTATCAATCAGATTAGTTCCCAGGGGTTCCCCAACTTTTTTCACCCATGATCCCATTTTGATTAATTAATACATTTTTGTGTTCTCACCAAAGGTTATGTAATCAACGGCCAATGTTTATTTAATATTTTAATTGGGGCTATGGCAGTCTATTACAAATCAGTCTGACAATACTTTTGACAGTATTTCAAGTTGAATGAAGTATGTTTTTTCGCAAAAATGTTCATGTATCGAATACAAATCTAGAGTTCAGTGTGTTTCAATTGCATGTTCAACTCTACTGGTAGTTTTGTCACAAAAATTATTGCGTAAAATAGCAAATGTGCCTCCTCTGTGCTTGGCACCTGCGCTCTAGCCAACAACACGTAAATACAGAGCGGGTAGAGTGTACGGGTAGGCTAGTCACATTATGAGATTATTATGGATAACAGCCAGAATATTTGTATTTGTCAAACTGCAGTTAAGCATCGATCATCATGTCACCAGATTAAGACCCTCAATATTTATTGGAAAGGAGCATCAAACTCATCGCCGTGCACGTTCACCACTCTGTGGAATTCATCATAAACTAGTTCATATGTACGTAGTTTAAAAACGGCTGGTTTTCCGAGTAGACCTGGTAGTGGGAGGACCACACAACATGTCATCGCGGGATTCCAAGTTTACTTCCATATGATGGTTATTATATCAATATTTGCACATAAACTCGTTTCCAACGCCTTTTCTCGAATAATTCATTTTACCGACAGAAAAAATCCCACCATGTCAACTAACAAATGATCTGTTGGCATTTATAAAATTGTACCGAAATGTCTTATTTCCATCACAGGTGTCTTGATTTTTTCTCATACAGTATGACTTTACTGGCATAAAAACTGTAGATGGAAACTTTTCTCCCAGTCTGATTTAGTGCCTAGTCTTGTCTTCTCTGTTCAGTGGGGGTAGGTGCCGTTTAAAATGAGGGAGGATAATTGTATATTTTATGAGCATGGCCTTATTTCTATTAGAGCATATTGGATGACTGTCATTAATTTTCCATTCACCCAGCTCAATGTAACATCTATAGGTTTAGGCTACTATATGATACTCAAAATGTCCCTGTTCCCATCATGAGGTTGCTACAACCTAGCCTATGAATGAAAGTTTATAATGTAGGTGCACAGGTTGAGATAACTGAGTAATCAAGGTGACAGACAGTGACACATTCAATACTGCCTTGCACACTCTTGCTTGCATCTAGCTGATCTAGGATGTAATCATTAGTCCAACAGATGCAAATGAGAGTTTCTATTGGAAAAATTCAGGTATGTTTATCCCCGTTTCGTTCCATTTGCTTCCGTTTAAGAAACGTTTTTCAACAGAATGGTGGAATGAATACACCCCTGATCACACGCATTCACAGTTGACTTTCATAGCAGCCACATAAAAACAGCATGATCACTTTGCTCCTTGTATATATAATTCCTTCTCGCAACTCTCTCCTCCTCTCACTTTTTTCCTTCGCTTGTGGACTTCAGTGCACAACACATCAGCTATCTGTGACCAGGCGAAAAAAAGTCAAACCTTCATATCATGACTGTTAACCATGATTGTCACCTCATAGTCAACATACACAACATGACCAAAAGTATGTGGACACCTGCTCGCCGAGCATCTCATTCCAAAATCATGGGCATTAATATGAAGTTGGTCCCCCTTTGCTGCTATAGCAGCCTCCACACTTCTGCGAAGGCTTTCCACGAGATGTTGGAACATTGCTGCAGGGACTTGCTTCCACTCAGCCACAGAACATTACTGAGGTCGGGCAATGAGGTTGGAATCTGTGCAGTCAAGTTATTCCACACCAATCTCTACAAACCATTTCTGTATGGACCTCGCTTTGTGCACGGGGACAATGTCATGCTGAAACAGGAAAGGGCCTTCCCCAAACTGTTGCCACAAAGTTGGAAGCACAGAATCGTCTAGAATGTCATTGTATGCTGTAGAGTTAAGATTTCCCTTCCCTGGAACTAAGGGGCTTAGCCCGAACCATGAAAAACAGCCCCAGACCATTATTCCTCCTCCACTAAACTTTACAGTTGGCACTATGCATTGGGGCAGGTAGCGTTCTCTTGGCATTCACCAAACTCAGATTTGTCCGTTGGACTGCCAGATGGTGAAGTGTGATTCATCACTCCAGAGAACGAGTTTCCACTGCTCCAGAGTCCAATGGCGGTGAGCTTTACACCACTCCAGGACGTCCTCCGGAAGTTGTCATAATTACTGTGTACGTCTATGGAAGGGGGTGAGAACCAAGAGCCTCCTAGCTTTTTTATTAAAGTCAATGTACCCAGAGGAGGACAGAAGCCAGCTGTCCTCCGGCTACACCATGGTGCTACCCTACAGAGTGCTGCTGTGGCTACTGTAGACCTTCATTACAAAACACTGTGTTTTAATCAATTATTTGCTGACGTGAATATATTTAGAATTGTTTTATCTAAAAAGGATAACTTTTTAAATGTTTCATTATTTTTATTTTTATGAAATTCACTGAGGAGGATGGTCCTCCCCTTCCTCCTATGAGGAGCCTCCACTGACTCTGTTCTAATGAAGCTTGTGGGCATTGTATAGGGAAACAGAAGACACATACATGTTCTTGAGAATGTTATCTTTCAGTGATGGGGTCATAATATTTTGTGTCTTAATAAGAACCGAGCCAATTTCACTTCTGTTTTCTTTAAAACAGGTTTTCAGTCTATAGACTATAGAAGCAGGTATAAAAGACCGGAGACATGTTTTGCAAAACAAAAGAACATTTCATAGAAATCCAGCACTGCTTTTCAGGGAGTACCTTCAGGAATAATTCTTCTCTTTCCCTCTCCTCCTCTCAGAAAGGGGACAGCTGCCAGGACTGTACCCAAATAATTGAACTCCTTAAAGACCTTATCTCCAACCCGGACATACAGGTGAATGCATCGACAGAACATGCACCCCTGAACCATACATACCATACATTTGAATCAGTCATAATAACACCCAGAAACATATAACCATCACATCAGTACTACTTGTATGTGCATATGATGCTCGTTCACCTGGGTCCGTTTTTCTTCCTATTTGTTGCTGCAGATAAAGCATTCAGGTTTCTTTTCCGCACACAATGAGAAACAACAGACACTTTCAGTTCCTGAAATGGTTTTCACCTGTTTTTTCCCACAAACCCTCACTCAACATAAGTGGTACAGTTTGTGTTTCTGTTCTGCGTTGCTGTTTTGGAGAGTTAGAAAGCCACTTCCTCTTTTCTATATAAAAGTAACTATAAAAGCAGTTCACAGTGTATTTCTGACTTCTAAGTTCCCCTTTCCTCTGAGGCTGGTCAGGCACTTCGGTCTGTGTAATCTCACCCCTGAATAGTTCATTCTTCTTAAACACAGTCAGTGGCCCAACATACCAGTGGTATGCAAAAATAAATGTACTTTACTGTAGCTTTTAATACATTCTCTAATATGTCTTAATGATTGTAAAACATAATTTCCTTAATGTGACACAAAATGATTTCAACTGATGCCTCCCACTCCTCCATCCCCAGGCCGAGATCAGGGGCGAATTGGAGAAACTATGTGACCTCATGCCAGGCCCTGCGTCCCCCAAACTGTGCCGGGAGCAAGTGGATAAGAACCTCCCCCTGGTCATCACCTTCTTGACCAGCTTCTTCGTAAGTGCTGGCGGGAGGTTGAGAAAGATCCTGGTTTGTTATTTTTGATATAATTCTGACTGAATGAGCGTGAATTGAGCCTCTCTCCTCTCCCACAGAAACCCACTGAGGTGTGTACCGTGTTGGGACTGTGTGGCTCCCAGTCAGACAGCCAGCAGCAGAGCCTGCTGACCGATCACATTCAAGAGGGTCTGAAGTCAGCCATGACAATGTCAAAGGTGAGACAGAAAGAACAGGACTAATGCTCTCTCTCTCTGACCTCTACTCTGCGTCCCGCTGACTGTTTTTGTTTGTCTGCACCTGACTGTTTGTCTGTCTTTATCTTGTTCTCGTTCTCCCTCTGTTTTCTTTCTGTTTTGTCTACCAGGTGCAGTTCTCGCCAGAATGTACCTTCTGCATATATCTTATCAAGTCCCTGGAGAGTATGCTGCCGAAAATAAGGACTGAGGTAAGGCATGCCATAGAAATAGAATTAGTGCAGGGATCATCAACTAGATTCAGCCACGGGACGATTATTTTCTTGAGCAGATGGTCAGGGGGGCCGTAACATAATTTCAAATAATTTGTAGAAGGCAAATTGACGGCAAGAAGCCCAAACAGATATAATGTTTTACTAAAACATAATAATTTCAAACCTTGTTTACATTTGTATATGCTCAGGTTTCTCTCTGTATGCGTGGGAATAGGCCTACTTGGGAATAGGCCTACCTGGGAACAGATTTCTTAAATTAAAATCACTTGGAGCTGATATCCTGGTGTTTTTACAGTTTTTTATGTCCAAAAAAATCAAAACACCCGCGGTCACCAGTTGGGGAACCCTGCCATAGGGATTCTATTTGTTTAAAAGGCATGCACACAGGAACACACACACCCCAGCTGTTGTTCATATCTTGAAAATACTGTTATTCAATCGAGGTGTTGCCTGTGTTAGTGTTCTTTTTTTTTCAATCACTTTGGCACATTTTTCAGATGTAAGTTGTATATTTTCAAAACTCTTAGAACAAAACTCTAAACTGATAACACTTGTAATGCCCCTATCTTATGTTCAGAACCTTTGATTATGTATTCATAGAGGTTTCACACACCTTTCACCCCTGACTCATTCATGCAAAATTAATGAAATACCATGAGTACATTTAATTTAGTCACCAATATATCAGATAATGACAGGCTCACCATTTAGTCATTTTAACTACCATTTAGTCCAATACCAAAAAATACAAGACACGCATTTCAAAACTATTCTTTTTGAAGTGCTGAATAGAAAGAATAGCAGATGGTAAATATCATTTTCCATACAGTATTTGACTATAACTTGCAAAAATATATATAATTTGTATCCAATGGCAGATTGTGAGCATTTGGAGAAATATGTCTATCAGTTTTAAATTGTATTATTCTTATACAGTAAATAGGTAGGACAAATCATCAGAAATTGGGGTATTGGAAAGGAGTTGGCTACTGTAAAAACGTAGCACGGTGTTGTATGTCATTTCTGCCCCATGCTACATTTTACAAGATCACCTTTTCTACGGGTGTCACGTTGGTTGAAAGGAGAGGACCAAGGTGCAGCGTGGTGAGCGTACATATTATTTTTATTAGAAAAGACGCCGAACAAAACAATAAACACTACCCAACAAACCGTGAAGCTAAAGGCTAATTGCCATAAACAAAGTCAACTTCCCACAACACAAGGAGGGAAAATGGCAACCTAAGTATGGTTCGCAATCAGAGACAACGATAGACAGCTGTCCCTGATTGAGAACCATACCCGGCCAAAAGATAGAAAATAAAGAACATAGAAAAAGGAACATAGTCACACCCTGGCCTACCCAAAATAGAGAATAAAAAAACCTCTCTATGGCCAGGGCGTGACAACGGGACTTGTCAAATGATACAGTATCGCCTGTCTGCTTGAAATTCATCAGCTTACAGTGTATCAATGAAATTCAGATAATGAGTGAACTATATTGTTATATATAACACAGGTATTTCATCAGATCATTGTACAGTACACTATCGTTCCAAATGGTAGCACATAGAGTGACTCTTTCCACTTCCTATTGAAGCACACTGGCACATACATATATGATTTGGTTTACCTTCCATCATAAATTGATTTCAGATTGATACATTTATGAGGCAAACATATATACATTTACTGTGTTCAGCAGTTATCAAACTATACTGTATATGCTAACTACAAGCACTGCATAATTTTGGTTCAGTAGTTATCAGTTTTGAACAGTTTGATTAAGTGATTGTCTGATTATTTGTATTGTTAACAACAAATAAGAACATCAAATCAAAAGTCAAGTGAATGTTGCATTTTGAAAAGCAGATACTTAGGTTGATTATGCATCCAAATTGAAAGAGTGATTTGGTGCAATGAACAAGTGACTTTGTGAATTTATTTGTAGTACTCAGTCAATTACAAATGTGCTTAGAGTTTTAAAAACATTAGCCATTTTGATGATTTTTGTGTTTAGTATTGTGAAAATGTAACACATACTTGTGAAAATTGTACCAAAGTGATTTAAAAAAAATAATAATACAGTTTTTTGTATTATGGTGAATTTGTGGTGAATTTTCAAAACTCTTTGTACAAAACTCCATACTAGTAACACTTGTAAATTACAGTACATTACACTGTTTTCATATTAGGTACACTATCCCATGTGTGATCAAAGGTGTGATCATTGAATACAGCTTTCAAAATGTAATCAAATGAAAGAAATGAAAGAAACAATGTTTAGCAGGCACTAATTTGCATCAGGCCTGTCTTGAGCATTGTGACATAGATTCTCATCGAAATCAAAGTAAATATCCTTATTGTTCATGCACCTGGGAATAACCTTCTAGCATTGCAAATCAAAGTCTGATTTAGGTCTGGTTTGAAATCATTGCATGCCTCATCCATGGCCTGAAGGAGGGTGGTACGCTTATAGGATGGCAATCTTCCACCTGTATTGTAATCATGTATTGTATTTTACAGTATTGTATTGTACTTCTGTATTGTATTGGTCCTGTACGTGGCTCAGTTCATAAGAACACGGCACTAGCAACACCAGAGTTGTGGGTTTGATTTCCACTGGGGTCACATACCAAAATGTGTAGACTGTTGTCACTTTGGATTAAAGTATCTGCTACGTAAATGGCAAATATTACAGTACTGGGGGATGCATTTCTTTCTTGTTTTGGACTTTCTGGATTATTTGCATATTGGTATTGTATTGATATTGTATTACTGCACTGTTAGAGTTACAAATACAAGCATTTCACTGCACCTGCTGTAACATCTGCTAATCTGTGGATGCGAACAATAAACTTTGATTTGTTACTTACAGTACATATCTGATCTTGTCAATGTCAGATTGTTTTTTATGTACTGTGAAGTAAAATCTTCATAGTCATCATCATAGTAGTACATTTGAGTATACAGTAAATCATACTTTTTATGTTTCTACTTTACAGACATATATTTTAATTATGTAGTTCTCAAAATCTGTAGTAGACAAACCAGTTGACATGTCAAATGTTTAAGTGATCATTAATTCAGAGCAGTCGGATTAAGTTACAGTAAAATGTATTTTAACAAAAGAGGAGATAATCATATCAATGGTAATGTGAGCATTGCATTGTGAAAGGCAATTACTTTTATATGAACATGTATTGCAATGTGAAATGTATTTCTAGATGATTAAGTTTTATGGAAAGGTGACTGTATGATTTTGTGTGTTGTAATTAGTCATTTGAAAATGTGCTTAGAGTTTTGAAACAACTGCCTTTTTTTTTACTAAGAGTTGTAAAAATTGCAGGTAGATTTTTAGATTTTTTTGCATGTACATTGATTTTATGCTACACAAATGTAAATAACATGACATTTTTCTAAACTAATCCAATCTGTTAGTAGTTGGATTTATTGCACCCATTGCTGAGATGGTTGTTCCAGTTTAGATAGTTTAGGTAGTCTACATTTTTTCGAGCCCTACCTTGGCAGTCATTCTAAATGCAGGTTGCAGGTAAAAGTAAACATTGTTGGATATCCTCAATCTGGCTGGAATTCAATAGGATTTACACATAACTTTGCAAGCCAGCATAATGTGATGTAGCCAGTTTATAAGCTAGTAAACTGTTAGAGTAATATTCAAATTCCAAAATACACGGTATCAGTGAACACCACTGAGTTAGTGTAACAATTTAATGCCACTGGTGTTAGAAACTATCAGTTGGAACACACTAAAAAGTGTTGTCGTCACCCAATATAGTGTTCAATACCTACATCGCTGGTGTTAGGAAATATACACTGTAACACTGTTAAAAGGGCAACACTTTGAAAAGTCTTTATAAAAATACATTCTGGTGGTTCTCATCTAAACACTTAAAAAGCATTCAATTGTACACCCACAGTGTTAAGTTTACCAATCAGAGTCTGTTGTGCACTAACACACATATTTATATTTCAGCAGACATTTGTATCCAAAGCAACTAGGGTTAAGTTGCCTTGCTCAAGGGCACATTGACAGATGTTTCACCTAGTCAGCTTGGGGATTTGAACCAACAACCTTTTGGTTACTGGCCTAACACTCTTAACCGCTAGGCTACCTGCCACCCTACATGTGTGTGCGTGTACGCACACACAAACAATCCTTTTCCCAATGCCCTGTATCTGTTTCCCCTCCCAGATGGCTGTGATTGATCTGCTGGGGAAGGTGTGTGGTTTTCTACCCATGTCCTACAGGAAGCAGTGTGAGAACCTGATAGAGAAGTATGGTAAGATGCTGATGGACATGCTCCTGACCTACGCCACCCCTGAGGCCATATGCACCCTTGTCGAAGCCTGTCATGGCATGGATACGCCTGTCCTGGGTGAGTTCATTGTTCATCCCTCCTGCCCTGCTTTGCACCACCACCATATAAGCAATTTTCTCTGCATCATTTCCTCTTCTATATAATCCTCTGTTTTGAAATGTCTCTCTATTATTTCCCTCTCTCCTCTCCCTCTTTCTCTCCCTCTCAGAGAGTGCTCCTCTGTCTGACTGTGACTCCTGTCTGACCCTGGCGGTTCTGACTCGTCTACAGCTGGGCTCCAATGCTTCAGAGCCCCAGACCTCCTCCTTCCTGGCCTCTGTCTGCCAGCTCCACCCCAAGGCCCTGCCCAAGGTCAGCCCTGCCCCCTGGTCTACATCTCCTCTCATCTCACATAGGGGCCTTATAGATGCCTCTGGGCTCATGTCTTATTTCTCTCTTTTCAGTGTGATGGCTTTACCCAGCGTCATGGGCACCAGCTGAAGTGGGTTCTGGGTAAACCAGAGTCTGCCCTTGATGTGTGTGAGGTATGTCATGTTTAGATTCACTCGACTACACACTGTAACATAACATGAAAGTCACTAAGGACCTGGCCCTTTTTTCAATTTTCGCCTAAAATGACATACCCAAATCTAACTGTCTGTAGCTCAGGACCTGAAGCAAGGATATGCATATTCTTGATACCATTTGAAAGGAAACACTTTGAAGTTTGTGGAAATGTGAAATGAATGTAGGAGAATATAACACATTAGATCTTGTAAAAGATAATACAAAGAACAAAACATGCGTTTGTTGTATTTTTTTTGTACCATCATCTTTGAAATGCAAGAGAAAGGTAATAATGTATTATTCCAGCCCAGGCGCTATTTAGATTTTGGCCACTAGTTGGCAGCAGTGTATGTGCAAAGTTTTAGACTGATCAATGAACCATTGCATATCTGTTCAAAATGTTGTATCAAGACTGCCCAAATGTGCCTAATTGGTTTATTAATACATTTTCAAGTTCATAATTGTGCACTCTCCTCAAACAATAGCATGGTATTATTTCACTGTAATAGCTCCTGTGAATTGGACAATGCAGTTAGATTTAGAGGAATTGAAGCTTTCTGCCCATATCAGATATGTTTATATCCTGGGAATTTATTTTGTTACTTACGTTAGCTCAACTGTCCCACGGGGGGACACCGATCCCGTAGAGGTTAATGAATTCAAAATTTCTATGTGGTGGGGATGTACTTTAAGTTTGTTTGTTTCTCAGAGAGTGGGCCTGTGTGGGGGAGTGATAGAGGCAGGAGAACAGGGAGGGGACCCATGCTCTCTGGGCACCAGCTACAGTTGCAGAGACCTCAAGACTGCCCTGGAATGCGGGGTAAGGCCACTGAACACACCAACAAAGTTTTATTTTACCTTTATTTATTTTATCAAGGAGTCCCATTGAGACTAATGTCTCTTAAGACTAAGGGAGCCTTGCATCACACAATCATTAACATTACATTTTAGCAGATGCTCTTATCCAGAGCAACTTACAGTAGTGAATACAGTTCATACATTTAATTTCATGCATTTTTTTAAATGTGTATTTATTTTAAATTGTACTGGCCCCCCGTGGGAATTGAACCCACAACCCTGGTGTTGCACACACCATGCTCTACCAACTGAGCCATAGGGAAGGCTGTGGCAAGCACACAAGAAATTACACAATAGGAAATACATCAAGAAAATACAAAAAAGTATAGTACACATTTCATAACAGAACAAAGGTATTTAAATCTTTGCATGCAATTTGTCTTTTAAAGATGGTGTCAATCTGCCAGAAGTTTGCGTGGAAGTAAGAACCTCTGCCCAGCACCTACTCTCAAAGTGGACGGTAAGTTGACTCTTGATGTAAATACAGCGCCTATAAAAAGTATTCACCCACCTTGGATTTTTCCCCATTTGTTGCTTTACAAAGTGGGATTGAAATGGATTTAACTATGACATTTGGTCATTGATCTACACAAAATACTCCATAATGTCAAGGTGAAAAAAAATCCTGTACATTTTTACAAATGTACGCAAATTAAATAACTAAAATACAGTTGATGCATAAGTATTCATCCCCTTTGTTTTGGCAAGCCTACATTAGTTCAGGAGTACAAATTGGCCTAACAAATCACATGAATTAATAGGGGTTGACATGACTTTTGAATGACAACCCACTGGACACACACACTGATTTAATCATTGTTGTTTCAACGAAATTTGTCAACATATTGTGACATAGAATCAACATGGAAATACATTGGATTTGAAAAGGGTCATCAACCAGTAAGGGAGAGGGGTAAATTGAGGGAAAGGGTAAGTTAAGCCACCCCTTGTTTCTAAGAAACCAAATTATACAAAATGTATAATTTGACAAAATATTTAGGAAGAGATCATCTTTCATACAGTATTATCATTCATCCATGGTTGAATGGATCTTTGGAAGTTTAGAAGTAGTTAGTGATATTAATAATACACTTTTACCTTTGGATATTTTATTTTTAATGACGGACGGTGGGTTGATCTACAAGTTAGTAATATGTTGGATTTATGTCTCCATCTCAACCAAAATTCTAAGTTGAAGAATAGGAATAAATCAAATAAAACTATATTTGAAGTGCATTTAAGTTGGATTTGATTTAGTGATATTCATTAACTGAGAGATGTAAATCCAACATATCAATCATTATTTTGTAGAGAAACTGGATATTGAATTGTGAACACAACCACATATCAACATTTGAAAGAGATATCTTCTGCTTGGATAGTGTAGACATACAGTACCAGTCAAAAATCTGGACACATCTACTCATTCAAGGGTTTTTCTTTATTTTACTATTTTCTACTTTGTACTTTGAAATAACACATATGGAATCATGTAGTAACCCAAAAAGTGTTAAACAAATCAAAATATATTTTATATTCTTCTAAGTAGCCACCCTTTTGCGTTGATGACAGCTTTGCACACTCTTTGCATTCAAACATACCATTTTACTATCAACATTGAAACAAGGTCAAATAAAATATGTCAAATATGAAATTCAACATACACTGAACAAAAATATCAACGCAACATGCAACCATTTCTAAGATTTTACTGAGTTACAGTTCATATAAGGAAATCAGTCAATTTAAATTAATTCATTAGGCCCTAATCTATGGATTTCACATGACTGGGAATAAAGATATGCATCTGTTGGTCACGGATACCTTAAAAGTTACGGGCGTGGATCAGACAACCAGTCAGTATCTGGAGTGACCACCATTTACCTCATACAGCGCGACACATCTCCTACACATAGAGTTGATCAGGCTGTTGATTGTGGGCTGTGGAATGTTGTCCCACTCCTCTTCCATGGCTGTGCGAAGAAGCTGGATATTGGCAGGAACTGGAACACGCTGTAGTACACGTCAATCCAGAGCATCCAAAACATGCTCAATGGGTAACGTGGAAGAACTAGGACATGTTCAACTTCCAGGACATGTATACAGATTCTTGCGAAATGGGGCTGTGCATTATCATGCTGAAACATGAGGTGATGGAGCTGGATGAATGGCACGACAATGGGCCTCAGGATCTCGTCACAGTATCTCTGTGCATTAAATCGCCATCGATAAAATGCAATTATGTTTGTTGTCCATGCCTGCCCATACCATAACCCCACCTCCATCAGGGGGCATTCTGTTCACAACGTTGACATCAGCAAACTGCTCGCCCACGACGCCATACATGTGGTCTGCATTTGTTTACATTTTAGAGTGCACATTTTAGAGTGGCCTTTTATTGTCCCCAGCACAAGGTGCACCTGTGTAATGATCATGCTTTTTAATCAGATTATTGATATGCCACACCTGTCAAGTGGATGGATTATCTTGGCAAAAGAGAAATGTTCACTAGCAGGGATAGAAACAAATGTGTGCAAAAAAATGCTTTTAATACGTATGGAAAGTTTCTGGGATCTTTAATTTCACCTCATTTATTTTTTTTATTTCACCTTTATTTAACCAGGTAGGCTAGTTGAGAATAAGTTCTCATTATTACAATTAAATCCATTTTAATCCCACATTTTAACACACAGGGTCGGTTTAATGCAAGGGTTTACAGGAGCCCGCTCTCAATGTTCAAAATAGACCAGAGAACATAATGTAGCCACAGAGAATAACGGTGGATTAAATGTTATCACAGTACATACAGGTAACTGCCAAAATAAAGGAAACACCAACATAAAGTGTCTTAATAGGGTGTTGGGCCACCACGAGCTACCAGAACAGCTTCAATCCACCTTGGCATAGATCCTACAAGTGGACCTAAACCATGCCAGGAAAATGCACCCTACACGCCATACCATATACTTTGTATCCCTAATTTCGTCAAGTGTTTTCTCTATTTTGGCAGTTACAGGTATGCCTTACAATTTGTGCAGCATGCTCCCCAAAATATAGAACAGTTTGTTGCATTGTGGCCATAGACATATTTTTCATAGAAGGGTTTTGAAACCTCTTACCCTATAAATTTGACTGTTAAACTCATGGCTACACTATAAATGGCTGCCAGTCCTGATTTGAATGGAACAGCCATCTATGGATTATATTTGTATTGTTGGCTGTTAATTTGCCTTTTGCAAATTAAAAAAAAAACAATCGCAGGAAAAACATAGTTTGGAAAGCAAATGCCTACTGCTGAAAAGAGAAGACTAATCTGTTTGTAGAATATTTGTTTTGTTGTTGAGCGAACAGTATCACTGTTTATCAAAGTAGTTTATCATGAGATATGCTGTTGCCACGAACAGCGGATCGGCCATCACCGGTGAGTACTAGCCTAGGCTTCTTCTTCATCATTGGGTGAGTCAGTGTGCAATTTATTTAGTAGCCAACTGTAGCCTATAATATACTGCAGGTGTTGGTATTGTTTTGTATACTAATATTGTAGGCTACATTGAATCTGTGTGTCGCTTCATTGGCCACAAGGCCAGATTATTTTTATTGATACATTTGTCACTGTCAGAGTAGCCACTCACAGTCATTTGCTTGGCATTAATAGAGATTCTGCTAATGTTATGTAGAATTGCATGAAAAGGCGCATTTTCCAGACCCTGCAAAAAAAAAATGGAAATCTACTCAACTGTAGCCTATGCATTATTACAAAGAGGCTTTTTCTTCAAGGTTACATTTATCACACAACGAATTGCAATTTTGTGTACGGAATGGGTTTACAAAACATTAGGATGTGTCAGGAAGGGGGGTTATAAAAAACAAAGACACGGGGCCTATGATTTATTAAACCGATCCTAGTAACACAAATGAATACATTTTATGATAGGCAAGCTATTTAGGTTTCAGATGAACTGGTTGTCACACACACAAACGACTCGGCTTTTAAATAAATGTTGCGCCCACTCTCTTTTCAGATTGATAATCCAAGACTGAGTCTGAGGCCTTTGCTACAATGGAAGATCCCAAAGCTTTCAACATCAAATTACAAATATGCTATTTACTGTGTCAATATTGTTCTATATGATAACACTTTCACACATGAACATCGCACTGAATATTTTGCCAATGATATGATTTTATAAAACTCTTCTGTACTTTTATTTGCGGGCAGCACAACAGTCAGTATGACTAATCAATGCATTCCTGCGGGCTAGGGATTAAGAGAACATGATAGACATTGAAACTATTTAGAGACATTATATTAGCAGTAAAGGTGGTCTACAAAGCTAAATGTACTAGGAAAATGATCAGATTACCTTGCTTGTGAATGTTGTTTGTGTTCTTCATGCTCATTCTTTTATGGTTACTGACATTATCAAAATGAAATCACGCAATAAATAAAATAACTTTTCCCATTGACTGACTCTTTCATGTAAATAATTTCTACAAACAGGAGCAATGGTGTAGTGAAATTCCAAACATTGTACATTACATTGTGTCCTCATTAGGGACACGATAGTCTACCTCTCCCAATTAATGTATTTCTGTTTCAGTACCCATGGAGGTTAGTGCTGCAAGAGTTGCATATTGAGAATTAAAAAAGGAATTACGTACAGAACATCAGGGTAGACTTTTATTCAAAAGTTTCACATGGGAGCATTTCAAGTCTTTCGGAAATGGAACATTTGAGCCGAGGGGATGTAAGCATCAAGAGAGGATCACATGTGAGGGGTTGGAGATGGTAGCAGGAGCAGGCAGGGTGTGTGGGGAGGTAAAAACATAAAAAAGGCACTTTTACACCTTCAGTAACCAGACTGCGCCTCACCACCAAAAATAAAAAAATAGATTTAAAAAGAATGTACAGAATGCAAATGATGCAGTCCGCACACACCCAACAGAGAGAGCATTGTAAACGAGGCCGGTTTCTCTGTACAACACCCGCCAGACTTTTGCTTCTATCAGTGGGCATGTGGGGGGGGGGGGGTAAAATACTTCTGCGAAGTCAGTCATCTCCCAAACCCTTGTCGCCAAAATAGAAATAACACTGGCCAATGCTTAGAGCACCACCTAGTGGCTGCAACCCAAAGTTTTTCAGTGGACCACTTTAGGAACCAGAGGGTAAAACAATGCTCTAATGATTTTTAATTGTTGTTTATTTTTTAAGTTAACCTTCCTCACTTGTCAGCATCCATGTTAAAAGGTCCCTAAAGGCAGTCAAAAATGAAGCACGTACATTAGTTTTCAAGTATTGAGTTATCAAAATGGTGAAGAGAGCCCATCGGGAGCAGACTGAAGCAGAGTTTCTCTAGCGACACCCAGTGGTCACTGTCTAGAGGGGAAGTGCCTTGCCTTTACCTTAGTCTATCAGAAAAGGACAAACAGAACATTCTAGAACTTTCACATGTAATCTTAATTTGACAAAGGATGTGACAGAGAGAATAGAGATAAAACGTACATCCCAACAGAACCAGAGTTCATTAGAAGCTTCTGACTTCTCTGTAACACGTCAGAAAACATGGTCTGAAGGGATGACTGTTCCAAACAAGGTACTATCGTTAAGAAAACTCGAGTTATGTAGTTCCACTTTGACAAATGGGTTTTTGGTTACATCTGACAAATGGCAAAAACTTTACTTTTAATCGTAAATACTTAAGGGGACAATATTTACATCCTAATTACCTATTGCAACTCCTAGCACTCTTCAGCCCTAAAATGTGCCATAAGTTATTTCTCCAACCAGAGAAACATTGGGTGGGGGATAGGTACAGAAACAGGAGGGAGAAGAGAGAAAATACATTTCTGTGAAAATAAAACAACTGTCAGAGGGAAAGACAGGAAGTGGATTTCAGGGGGTGTGCAAGCAATTGCAGATGGGTAGAGGGGACAGGAGTGTAAAATGTTTCCTTTAGGGATGAGAGTTTGAGGGTGATTGTGGACATTCGTCCCTCCCAGAGCTTGTAGGTTTTTCTGTAGTACACCCATAGCTCAGGGTGAGGGGGTTCAGTATTTGAGCTTTTTGGGGACCTCCCAGGGGAAGGCCTCCCGCCCAAAGTGGCCATAGGCAGCGGTCCGCTGGTATATAGGCTTTTTCAAGTCGAGCTCCCTGGAACACAAAGCACAATAGTGTTGAACTGGGTAAATAAATGCACAGATTACTAGAGGGCAAACCAAGCCGTCACCATTCAAATGTAGAACCCCTAGACCCATGAGGACCAGCTCCGACTCTATGGGACCCCTGATAACAAAATATGTTACTGGCAGCCACCATTGTTCCACACTACCTGACAATGACACCAGGGCGGAGGTCAAAGTTCTTCTTGACGATGTCCAGCAGCTCCCTCTCGCTCTTCTGAGAAGTCCCATAGTGGAAGATGGAGATGGATAGGGGATGGGCCACGCCAATGGCATAGGCTACCTGAGGAACCAGCCAGTTCTTATTAACACAGATGATCAAGATTCACATGACAGGTTGTAAAATATACTATCTTTACTTTTCATCTCAATGTTATACATAACAGTTCTAAGTGAATGACTCTTATAGCAAATCAAAACCTGAATGCACAAGCTGAAAACAACCACAGAAGACATAAATCAAATTATTAGGTTGCAGCCATTAGCTCAATCCTGACCTGGACCAGTACGCGCTTGCAGAGCTCAGCCTTCACCAGGGACTTGGCCACCCAGCGGGCAGCGTAGGCTGCAGAGCGGTCCACCTTAGTGTAGTCTTTCCCTGAAAAGGCCCCTCCACCGTGGGCCCCCCAGCCTCCGTAGGTGTCCACAATGATCTTACGTCCGGTCAGGCCAGCATCACCCTGTGAGGGGGAGAGTCAGCCAAGGAGCCCAGGACAGCCTTGGAAATGTCTCTCGTGTTGACAAGACCAAAATGTCTAACTTCTTTGGGACAAGGAGCAGTATTTTCACATTCGGATGAAAAGCGTGCCCAGTGTAAACTGCCTGCTACTCAGGCCCAGAAGCTAATATATGCATATTATTAGTAGATTTGGATAGAAAACACTGAAGTTTCTAAAACTGTTTGAATGATGTCTGAGTATAACAGAACTCATATGGCAGGCAAAAACCAGAGAGAAAAATCCAGCCAGGAAGTGGGACATCTGAGGTTTGTAGTTCTGCAAGTGATTGCCTATCCAATATACAGTGTCTGTGGGTCATATTGCACTTTCTAAGGCTTCCACTAGATGTCAACAGTCTTTAGAACGTTGTTTCAGGCTTCTACTGTGAATGGGGAGAGAATAAGAGCTATTGGAATCAGGTGTCTGGAAAAATGGCATGAGCTCAGTCATGCGCGCAGCCGTGAGAGCGAGCCGAGATCCTTTTCATTTCTTAAGACAAAGGAACTGTCTGGTTGGAATATTATTGAAGATTTATGATAAAAACATCCTAAAGATTGATTCTATACATTGTTTGACATGTTTCTACGATCTATAATATACTTTTTTTTTTTTTTTTTTACTATGTCTGCTCGTGCATTTGGAATAGTGAACTGAACGCGCGAACAAAAAGGAGGTATTTGGACATAAATATCGACTTTATCGTAACAAAACAAACATTTATTGTGAAACTAGGATTCCTGGGAGTGCATTCCGATGATGATCATTAAAGGTAAGTGAATATTTATAATGCTATTTCTGACTTCTGTTGACTCCACAACATGGCGGGTATCTGTATGGCTTGTTTTGGTGTCTGAGCGCTGTACTCAGATTATTGCATGGTGTGCTTTTTCCGTAAAGCTTTTTTGAAATCTGACACAGCGGTTGCATTAAGGAGAAGTGTATCTATAATCCTATGCACAACACTTGTATCTTTAATCAACGTTTATGATGAGTATTTCGGTAAAATGATGTGCTCATTCACCAGAAGTTTTGGAGGCAAAACATTTCTGAACATTACGCGCTGTATGTAAAATGGGTTTTTTGGATATAAATATGAACTTTATCGAGCAAAACATACATGTATTGTGTAACATTGAGTCCTTGGAGCGTCATCTGAAGAAGATCGTCAAAGGTTAGTGATTAATTTCAGTTGTATTTCTGGTTTTTGTGACGCCTCGCCTTGCTTGGAAAATGGCTGTTTTTTTCTTGTCTAGCTGCTGTCCTAACAATCTAATGGTATGCTTTCGCCGTAAAGCCTTTTTGAAATCGGACACTGTGGTTGGATTAACGAGAAGTGTATCTTTAAAATGTTGTGTAATACTTGGCTGTTGGCTAGGGGTTCGTCTTTCCTCAACAGGTTAAAAAACAAATCTGACTGACCATGTAGCTACTTGATCACATCTCTCTGGATGGTCATTTTCTAGTCTATTGAGGACAGTGGTGTACAATACATCTCTCAGTCTCACCTGAGGACCTCCGATGACGAAGCGGCCGCTGGGCTGCAGGTGGTAGATGGTGTCGTCATCCAGGTACACGGTGGGCACCACAGCCTTCACAACCTGCTCCTTCAGCGCGTCACGCATCTCATCCAAGCAAATTACTTCATCATGCTGCACGGACACCACGACAGTGTGCACACGCACTGGGAGCATGGCCCCACGGTCCTGCCTGTACTGAACAGTCACCTAGAGAGAGGGAGACGAGGTATGAAATGTCATTCAAAGAGTACACGTCTGACAAGGTACTAGGATACCTGCATGTGATTGGAGTGCATCGGAAAAGCTGGCTTCATTACGAAGATCTGGACAAGGGATTTACATGACTTCATTGCCATATTTGGTGCATGGACGTTCATGGGCTACAGTGCTGAATCTAACCTGAGTTTTGGAGTCTGGCCTCAGCCAGGGGAGGGTTCCGTTGCGGCGCAATTCAGCCATCTTGGCATTGAGCTTGTGGGCGAGGACGATGGTGAGGGGCATACACTCCTCAGTCTCATCAGTGGCATAACCAAACATCAGACCCTGCAACACAAAACACAGTCAAACACTTGGAGCGGGGACAAAAACAAACACTATCATACGGTCAAGGCCCAGTCACTTCCTCACACAAACACTCAAAGACAGGAGCCGTCTAACCTGGTCTCCAGCTCCCACATCCTCCTCTTTGCGGTCCAGGTGAACACCCTGAGCGATGTCAGGGGATTGCTGCTCCAGAGCCACCAGGACATTGCAGGTCTTATAGTCAAAGCCTGTTGGACGGGAATAGTCAAACCTCTGTGTTACTTTCTATACCTACTAAAGCAAACACTGACCTCTTAAAACCATGTTTTCAATGGAAGTGAGCAATTTAATCTAATCAGAGCAAATTCGCCATAATACCCTTGGAGGAGTCGTCATAGCCAATGTACTTGATTGTGTCCCTGACGACCTTCTGGTAATCGACGTTGGCCCTGGAGGTGACCTCCCCTGCCAGCAGGATCATCCCAGTCTTAGCTACAGTCTCTGAAGAAAATGCACACAGAAAGAGAAAGCATGTGAGAGAAAGAAGGGGACAAATGGAAGAAAATCAAGTGAAGGAAAGTGAGTGGGAGTGAGGTAAACATGAGCATTAGCTATTCAGGGTAATAAAAAGGGTGACAGAAGCAGGGTCATGTTAGTGCAACATGGACAAATCTATAGAAATGTTTTTAATGGGTGCTTGATCATTACCACATGCCACTTTGGCATCAGGGTCCTGCTTGAGATGGGCATCAAGCACAGCGTCACTGATCTGGTCACAAATCTTATCTGTCAAACAAGAAGTGGGAGTTATGGGGTGTATCCCGCTTAAAAATATAAAAAAAGACCCAGCTGAACACTTCCCCAGGCAGTTTATCCCTGCAAATGCAAAACCAATGGACCAATATGAGCGACAGCTGCAAAGCACTACAGTAGCCACATTCCTAACCACAGTCCATTCACACCCTGGCTGGCACCCCCCAGCCCTGCAAGGAGGGGGACAGTAATAGGAACCAGTTTCTACAAGACTGTCTCACCACTAGCACCATGTTTGGCTTTTAATTCAAAAGATTATCATATGCACTGAATTGTTACAACATTGACTGCTTGCTTAAAGCAGCTTCTTGTGACAAAAGGTACATAAGGCAACAGGCTGCCCACAGTTGCACTGCAGTCCCTGGAGAAGAGGCCTAGGCCTATATTTAGGGCGGAGGTAAGCCTAGATAATCAGCTGCAATGGAGCCGTCTCCCTCCCCCAAATGTCGAGTGAGCATTGCACTTAAACCTGTACATGAGGACTGTAGCCACAAAACCTGGCTAGCTACTGTAATGCAAACAAAAACATAATAACATGAAACAATTTCAAAGATTTTACTTCATAAGGAAATAAATTCATTCGGCTCTAATCTATGAACTTCACATGACTGGGAATACAGACATGCATCTGTTGGTCACAGATACCTTTAAAAAAAAAAGGTTGGGGCTTGGATCAGAACTCCAGTCAGTATCTGGTGTGACCACCATTTTCCTCATGCAGTTCGACACATCTCCTTTGCAGAGTTGATCAGGCTGTTGATTGTGGCCAGTGGAATATTGTCCCACTCATCAATGGCTGTGCGAAGAAGCTGGATATTGGCGGGAACTGGAATGAGCTGTCATAAACATTGATCCAGAGCATCCCAAACATCCTCAATGCCTGACATGTCTGGTGAGTATGCAGGCCATGGAACAACTGGGACATTTTCAGCTTCCAGGAATCGTGTACACATCCTTGGGACATGGGGCTGTGCATTAACATGCTGAAACATGAGGTGATGGAGGTGGATGAATGGCACGACAATAGACCTCAGGATCTCGTGGCGTTCAAATTGCCATCGATAAAATGCAGTTGTTTGTTGTCGGTAGAGGTGAACAGAATGCCCCACAATGGGGCATTCTGTTCACACCGTTGACATCAGCAAACCGCTCGCCCACACATGTGGTCTGTGGTTGAGGCCAGTTGGACGTACTGACAAACTAAAAAGACATTGGAGGTGGCTTATGGTAGAGAAATTAACATTAAAATTCTCTGGCAACAGCTCTGGTGGACATTCCTGCAGTCAGAATGCCAATTGCACACTCAAACTTGAGACATCTGTGGCATTGTGTTGTGACACAAAACTGCACATTTCAGAGTCGCTTTTTAAATTGTCCCCTGTAATGATCATGCTGTTTAATCATAGTCTTGATATGCCACACCTGACAGATGGATGGATTATCTTGGCAAAGGAGAAATGCTCACTAACGGTGATGTAAACAAATGTGTGCACAACATTTAAGAGAAATAAGCTTGTTGTGCGTATGGAACATTTCTGGGATCTTTTATTTCAGCTCATGAAACAATGGTGATTTGAGGTGAAATTAGTACACCGTGGTCTCATGCTTCAGTCAAATCAAAATAAATCACCGACACAATTGTTACTATACACGCACTGCAATGAACTAAAATACACCACGGCTAGAGAACTCCGCTAACCCAATGACCAGACAACAAAACCGATTGGTCCGCGCTCGCAGCTGCACTACGTCTGGGGCGCATGTCACGTGCACGAGCTCGCAGTCTACTGATGTAATACCGTTGTTCGACTCGCCCAAAATGTGCTAATAAATTCAATGAAAGGAAAAACGACGAATATATAAAAATATGGCATACATATTACGTTTTTCAATAAACGCACCACGTAACACTGGTGGCGACTTGACCATCCAGACAAGTATTTTAGTGTCACACTTTTCTGGATTAGCATTAGCTTCTAGCTAACTAGCACCCGATCCCCGCGTGGCCTGACTGGCTCGTGTTCCCCATTCATAATATCGGCCGACTCAAAGATCAGCAAACGTGAAAAATAGTCAAATAGCTAGCTGACTGAGGCATACGAACAATATGTTGGCTAACGTTTATGCGTGTTCGTAAAAATGACTGGCAGGCATTTGGCAGCACTTTGCTGCTAGTTCGCTGAATCTACCACATAACCTTTCCTAATGTTGGAAAATAGAAACTAGCTAGCTAAAATAAGACAGACGCAAACTCACCTGGGTGTCCTTCTCCAACAGATTCAGAGGTGAACAAAAAGCAGTCTTCATCAATGAGTGAGTTATGGAAACCGTTCAATTGCCCGTTCATTTTAAAGGAATTGTTATTTGCAGAGTATATCTAGCTAAACTCAGTCAACTGTAGTTTACAAAATATGATGTATCTTATACTAAGTATATTGCCCAATTTAAAAACGAGGGTTTCTGTAGACTTGGCTATTTCGCCGGTGTTCTTGAAACAATCTGCTGGCGTTGATATTTATTCTTCAATCGCGTCAGTGAGGGGCGTCCCCGTGTCCTGTCTGTTTAGCCAATTGCCACGTATAGGAGGGGCTGTTGACTGAGGACACGTTCCAGGTAGTATTTTTTCGGGGGGGGGAGTGATCGAGTACACACTGCGCCCACCAAGTAGTACCACGGTGAAGCATGTGTTGATGTATTGTTGTAAGTACCGGTATGTGGAATAGAGGGAAATATTGGTGTATAGGGTTATTGAGTTTGGGGGGGGGGGGGGGTTTAATAGAAGGTCGTAGGTCTCTTTTAATTTTCTTAGTAGTACAGGATAAGTGTGCAAAAACTAAATTCGGTCTTGCACTCCTAAATAAAAAATAAAAAAACTTTGGCAAAGTCTACAAAACGCAGTCCACTCTGTTTGTTACAGATTCTGGTTTTGGAAATAAAAAATTGTATGGAGATCATACATTTGATCGACGGCCTCCCAAGTGGAGCAGCGGTCTAAGGCACTGCATTGCAGTGGTTGAGGCATCACTACAGATCTGGGTTCGATCCCAAGCGTTGTCACAACCGGCCTTGACCGGGAGTCCCATAGGGCAGCACTCAATTGGAGTTGCAGCGATGAGGCAAGATAGAAAAAGGGGGTAGAATAAAAACAACATTTTTATCGATGAGAAAATTTGCAGAATCTCAACCAAAATCCATCTTCTCCCACTTCCGACCATTGGGCTTCCTCTCATGGTGAGTGAAAACGCCAACCGGATGCTTCCAGTGAATACCAGGCTCGTTCTTCTATCTGTGGTTGAACGTTCCCGAGAGCACCACTTTCTCCTCCATAGTCGTTGCTAAGTGATAATTAACGATTCCGCATTGTGCTGTTTGTTTCTGATAGTTTTCAAAACATATGACTATGTCCAGTGAAAGCAGATATGCAATTTGTTGACACTACAACACAGTAAAGACTTGGATACCCATTATCTCAAATGCTAAGCAATAAAAATGTCTGTTAAATTCGTTGCCCTGATTTGCTCGTTTACAGCGGGTAATTTCATAGGGAACTGTCGGAGGCACGCTCGTATTGTTACATCACCAACATTTCAAGAATAGAGTTCTATATGGGTGCTAACATGGCGGCCGTTCTAAAAGCTGGCCTAACTCTATATACCGTGCCTTGCAAAAGTTTTCATCCCCTTTGCATTTTTCCTATTTTGTTGCATTACAATCAGTAATTTAAATGGATTTTTATTTGAATTTCATGTAATGGATATACAGAAAATAGTCCAAATTGGTGAAGTGAAATTAAATAAATAACTTGTTTAAAAAAATTCTACAAAATAAAACATGGAAAAGTGGCGCGTGCATATGTATTCACCCCTTTGCTATGAAGCCGCTAAATAAGATCTGGTGCAACCAATTACCTTCAGAAGTAATTAGTTAAATAAAGGGTATTAATCAGGGCATTAATCAGAGAGGCAACAAAGAGACCAAAGATAACCCTGAAGGAGCTGCAAAGCTCCAGAGCGGAGATTGGAGTATCTGTCCTTAGGACCACTTTAAGCCATACACTCCACAGAGCTGGGCTTCACAGAGTGGCCAGAAAAAAAGCCATTGCTTAAAGAAAAAAATAAGCAAACATGTTTGGTGTTCGCCAAAAGGCATGTGCGAGACTCCCCAAACATATGGAAGAAGGTACTCTGGTCAAATGAGACTAAAATTGAGCTTTTTGGCCATCAAGGAAAACAATATGTCTGGCGCAAACCCAACACCTCTCATCACCCCGAGAACACCACCCACACAGTGAAGCATGGTGGTGGCAGCATCATGCTGTGGGGATGTTTTTCATCGGCAGGGACTGGGAAACTGGTCAGAATTGAAGGAATGATGGATGGCGCTAAATACAGGGAAATTCTTGAGAGAAACCTATTTCAGTCTTCCAGAAATTTGAGACTGGGACAGAGGTTCACCTTCCAGCAGGACAATGACCCTAAGCATACTGCTAAAGCAACACTCGAGTGGTTTAAGGGGAAACATTTAAATGTCTTGGAATGGCCTAGTCAAAGCCCAGACCTCAATCCAATTGAGAATCTGTGGTATGACTTAAAGATTGCTGTACACCAGCGGAACCCATCCAACTTGAAGGAGCTGAAGCGGTTTTGCCTTGAAGAATGGGCAAAAATCCCAGTGGCTAGATGTGCCAAGCTTATAGAGACATACCCCAAGAGACTTGCAGCTGTAATTGCTGCAAAAGGTGGCTCTACAAAGTATTGACTTTGGGGGGTGAATAGTTATGCACGCTGAAGTTTTCAGTCTTTTTGTCTTATTTCTTGTTTGTTTCACAATAAAACATATTTTGCATCTTCAAAGTGTTGTGTAAATCAAATGATACAACCCCCCCTCCAAAATCAATTTTAATTCCAGGTTGTTAGGCAACAAAATAGGAAAAATGCCAAGGGAGGTGAATACTTTCGAAAGTCACTGTTTATGTGTACTAGCTAACTAGTTAGTGTTGTAGCTAATGTATTATCTAGCTTGCTTGTGTGTACTAGCTAGCTAGTTAGTGTTGTATTTTATGTTGTACTAGCTAGCTAGCGTGCATGTAGTGACTTAATGCTTGTTGTGACGTAATGCTAGTGGGCGCGGCATGTAGTGACGTAATGCTAATGGGTTTACTGTTACAAGTACCTACAATGGCAGTAGGCGCTGTGTGTAGTGGGCACATTGTGTAGTGGGCGTGGCGTGTAGTTACTGCAGTCCACAGATATATATTATTGCATATGCCATCTAATGTATATATAAGTATTGATTGACCTTCATGTCTTAAAGTAATGATGGTCTGTCATTTCTCTTTTCCTATTTGAGCTGTTCTTGCCATAATATAGACTTAACAAATAGGGCTATTACATTTTAGCAGACACTCTTATCCAGAGTGACTTACAGTAGTGAATGCATACATTTCATACAATTTCATACATTTTTTTTTTTCTGTGCTGGCCCCCCGTGGGAATCGAACCCACAACCCTGGTGTTGCAAACACCATGCTCTACCAACTGAGCTACAGGGAAGGCTATCTTCTGTATACCACCCTACCTTGTCACAACACAACTGATTGGCTGAAACGCATTAAGAAGGAAAGAAATTCCACAAATTAACTTTTAACAAGGCACACCTGTTAATTGAAATGCATTCCAGGTGACTACCTCATGAAGCTTGTTGAGAGAATGCCAAGAGTGTGCAAAGCTGTCATCAAGGCAAAGGGTGGCTACATTGAAGAATCTCAAATATAAAATATAATTTGATTTGTTTAACACTTGTTTGGTTACTACATGATTCCATGTGTGTTATTTCATAGTTTTGATGTCTTCCCTATTATTCTGCAATGTAGAAAATAGTAAAAATAAAGAAAAACCCTTGAATGAGTAGGTGTGTCCAAACTTTTCTCTGGTACTGTATGTAATGCTGGATGTGTGATAATGTTTAATTGTCCCTTGAGATGATTAAGTCTAAAGGAGTCTTATTGGATTGACTTGAACTTAGTGGAAATAATGCCCTAATATTACTTTTTATTTTATTTAACCTTTATTTTATCAGGGAGTCATACTGAGACCAAGGTCTCTTTTACAGATGAGTTCTCTTCTAAAGTTTAGTAAAGATGTTAGGTACAGTGCATTCGGAAAGTATTCAGACCCCTTGACTTTTCCCACATTTTGTTACGTTTCAGCCTGATTCTAAAATGGATTAAATAGTTTTCCCCCTCATCAATCTACACACAATACCCCATAAAGACAATGCAAAAATAGGTTTGTATACATTTTAGCAAACTTATGATATATGTAAAGCTGAAATATTACATTTGCATAAGTATTCAGACCCTTTACTCAGTACTTTGTTGAAGCACCTTTGGCAGTGATTACAGACTCTAGTCTTATTGGGTATGACGCTACAAGCTTGGCACATCTGTATTTGGAGAGTTTCTCCCATTCTTCTCTGCACATCCTCTCAAGCTCTGTCAGGTTGGATGGGGAGTGTTGCTGCACAGCTATTTTCAGGTCTCTCCAGAGATGTTCGATCAGGTTCAAGTCCAGGCTCTGGCTGGGCCACTCAAGGACATTCAGAGACTTGTCCCAAAGCCACTCTTGCTTTGTCTTGGCTTTGTGCTAGTGTAACCAATGTGAAATGGCTAGTTAGTTAGCGGTGGTGCGCGCTAATAGTGTTTCAATCAATGATGTCACTCGCTCTGAGACCTGAAGTAGTTGTTCCCCTTGTGTTGCAAGGGCCGTGGTTTTTGTGGCGCGATGGGCAACGATGCTTCGTGGGTGTCAGTTGTTGATGTGCGCAGAGGGTGCCTGGTTCAAGCCCAGGTTGGGGCGAGGAGAGGGACGGAAGCTATACTGTTACACTAGGGTCGTTGTCCTGTTGGAAGATGAACCTTCACCCCAGTCTGAGGTCCTGAGCGCTCTGGAGCAGGTTTTCATCAAGGATCTCGCTGTACTTTGCTCCGTTCATCTTTTCCTCGATCCTGACTAGTCTCCCAGTCCCTGACGCTGAAAAACATCCCCACAGCATGATGCTGTCACCACCATGCTTCACCGTAGGGATGGTGCCAGGTTTCCTCCAGACGTGATGCTTGGCATTCAGGCCACAGAGTTCAATCTTGGTTTCATCAGAACAGAGAATCTTGTTTCTCATGGTCTGAGAGTCTTTAGGTGCCTTTTGGCAAACTCCAATGGGCTATCGTGTCTTTTACTGAGGAATGGCTTCTGTCTGGCCACTCTATCAAAAAGGACTGATTGGTGGAGTGCTGCAGAGATGATTGTCCATATGGAAGGTTCTCCCACCTCCACAGAGGAACTCTAGAGCTCTGTTAGTGACCATCTGGTTCTTGGTTACCTCCCCGATTGTTCAGTTTGACCGGTGAGCCAGCTCTAGGAAGAGTCTTGGTGGTTCCAAACTTCTTCCATTTAAGAATGATGGAGGCCACTGTGTTCTTTGGGACCTTCAATGCTGCAGACTTTGTTTTGGTACGCTTCCCCAGATCTGTACCTTGACACTATCCTGTCTTGGAGCTCTACGGACAATTTTTTTATTTAATCCATTTTAGAATAAGGCTGTACCGTAACAAAATGTGGAAAAAGTCAAGGGGTCTGAATACCTTTCGAAGGCACTGTACAGTGGGACTTTCTGTAAATGTACTTTATAAATGAAAATAGCAATGTATCAACCGACAGGACATCAAAGATGGCAAACCTACTTTCTGGTAGAGAACGTAGTGATATGTACTAAAATCGTCGCCCGTAATAAGGTGGAGAGCGCTATGATAAACTGCATCTAATGGCTTTAATGAGGTGGCAGCTGCTTTCAATAGATGATGTCGCCATAGTCTAGGACCGATAGGAACTTCGACTGAATGATCTGCTTTCTACTATTTAGCGAGAGGGAGGACCTATTTCTATAGAATAAGCCCACTTTTTAAGACAGTTTTTCATATATCCAGATGCCCAGATATTTATAAGCTGGGACACGATCAATATGGACATAAGCTTAAATCACCAGAGTTAGTTTAATGCAGTCTAGAGAACAACATATATTTAGTTTTACGTGCATTCAATAATAATTTAAGATCAATAATTTGTTTCTGTAATACAATGAAGGCAGACATTAGTTCAGCTAGAGCCTGGTCAACCGCGGGGACAATAGCATACACAACAGTATCATTGGCATACAAGTGCAGGTTACAATTCTTTACAGGCATGTCGATATTGTTAATGTAAACAGTCAAAAGTACAGGACCCAGAATCGACTCCTGCAGGACACCATCAGTTGATACACATTGAATTCTATCTGTCAAGTCATTTTTAAACAAGTTACATGCAGCCTGGTCTAGGCCAATTGAGGAAAGCCTCTAATGCACTGAATGAGAGGGAGCACTATCTCCTGTCCTGTGCCATAAAGGTCCAGAGTCCAGACACCAATTGGCTGGGGTAGAAGGCCTACACAAAACTGTGGTGTTGTTTTGCCTACTCCTCCATACCCTTTGTTATTGTGCGTCATAATCAATCATCCTGTTTTCATCAATATCTTCTGATGTCCTTCCTTTAAGATGTTTATTGTGCTAGCCAAATAACATTTTATTGGTCGCATACACAGATGTTATTGCGGGTGTAGCGAAATGCTTTTGCTCCTAGCTCCAACAGTGCTGTAATACCTAACAATACAAAACAATACATGCAAATAAAAAAAATGAATAAAAGAGGTCATTGAGTGCCAGGGAGGGCATTTTATAAGATGACAACAAACTAATGCCGCAGTGTGTTGCCGTTAATTCCACTGTCTGGCGCACACTCAGAAGATTGCTGTGGCATGGAGAAACAGAATCTTTCATGTATTTAGTCAAACATACAACACATGACCAAAAGTATGTGGACACCTGCTTGTCAAACATCTCATTCCAAAATCATGGGCATTAATATGGAGTTGGTCCCCCCTGTGGTGCTATAACAGCCTCTGCTCTTCTGCGAAGGCTTTCCACTAGATGTTAGAACATTGCTACAGAGACTTGATTCCATTCAGCTACAAGAGAATTAGTGAGGTCGGGCACTGATATTTTGGGCGATTAGTCCTGGCTTGCAGTCGGCGTTCCAATTCATCCCAAAGATGGGGTTGAGGTCAGGGCTCTGTACAGACAAGTCAAGTTTTTCCACACCGATCTCTACAAACCATTTCTGTATGGACCTCGCTTTATGCACAGGGGCATTATCATGCTGAAACAGGAAAAGGCCTTCCCCAAACTGTTGCCACAGAGTTGGAAGCACGGAATTGTCTAGAATGTCATTGTATGCTGTAGCGTTAAGATTTCCCTTCACTGGAACTAAGGGGCTTAGCCCGAACCATGAAAAACAGCCCCAGACCATGAATCCTCCTCCACCAAACGTTACAGTTGGCACTATCAATTGGGGCAGGTAGTGTTCTTCTGGCATCTGCCAAACCCAGATTCTTCTGTCGGACTGCCAGATTGTGAAGCGTGATTCATCACTCCAGAGAATGCTTTTCCACTGCTCCTGAGTCCAATGGCGGCGAGCTTTACACCACTCCAGCCAATGCTTGGCATTGCGCATGGTGATCTTAGGCTTGTGTGCGGCCATGGAAACCCACTTAATGAAGCTCCTGACGAAAAGTTATTGTGCTGACATTGCTTCCAGAGGCAGTTTGGAACTCGGTAGTGAGTGTTGCTCTTCAGCACTCGGCGGTCCTGTTCTGTGAGCTTGTGTGGCCTACCACTTTTTGCTCCTACACTTTTCCACTTCACAATAACAGCACTTACAGTTGACTGGGGCAGCTCTAGCAGGGCAGAAATATGACTAACTGACTTGTTGGAAAGGTGGCATCCTATGACGGTGCCACGTTGAAAGTCACTGAGCTCTTCACGAAGGCAGTTCTACTGCCACTGTTTTCATATGGAGATTGCATGGCGGTGTGCTCGATTTTATACACCCGTCAGCAACGGGTGGGCCTGAAATAGCCGAATCCACTCATTTGAAGTGGTGTCCACATACTTTTGTACATATAGTGTAGTTCTGGCCTGCATTCAAGAACATGACTGTCCTCAAATCAAATCTAGTGGCACTATAAATATTTAGAGTTTGAGGACATACTGTTCATGCAATATTTATACTGAAGAATGTGCTTATTTTTGTAGCAGACCATTTTAAAGATTATATACAGTTGAAGTCTGAAGTTTACATACACCTTAGCCAAATACATTTAAACTCAGTTTTTCACAATTCCTGACATTTAATCCGACTAAAAATTCCCTGTCTTAGGTCAGTTAGGATCACCACTTTATTTTAAGAATGTGAAATGTCAGAATAATAGTAGAGAGAAGGATTTATTTCAGCTTTTATTTCTTTCATCACATTCCCAGTGGGTCAGAATACACTCAATTAGTATTTGGTAGCATTGCCTTAAATTGTTTAACTTGGGTCAAACGTTTCGGGTAGCCTTCCACAAGCTTCCCACAATAAGTTGGGTGAATTTTGGCCCATTCCTCCTGACAGCGCTGGTGTAACTGAGTCAGGTTTGTAGGCCTCCTTGCTCGCACATGCTTTTTCAGTTCTGCCCACAAATTTTCTATAGGATTGAGGTCAGGGTTTTGTGATGGCCACTCCAATACCTTGACTTTGTTGTCCTTAAGCCATTTTGCCACAACTTTGGAAGTATGCTTGGAGTCATTGTCCATTTGGAAGACCCATTTGCGAACAAGCTTTAACTTCCTGACTGATGTCTTGAGATGTTGCTTCAATATATCCACATCATTTTACATCCTCATGATGCCATCTATTTTGTGAAGTGCACCAGTCCCTCCTGCAGCAAAGCACCCCCACAACATGATGCTGCCACCCCCGTGCTTCATGGTTGGGATGGTGTTCTTTGGCTTGCAAGCATCCCCCCTTTTCCTTCAATCATAACGATGGTCATTATGGCCAAACAGTTCTATTTTTGTTTCATCAGACCAGAGGACATTTCTCCACAAAGTACGATCATTGTCCCCATGTGCAGTTGCAAACCGTAGTCTGGCTTTTTTATGGTGGTTTTGGAGCAGTGGCTTCTCCCTCGCTGAGCGGCCTTTCAGGTTATGTCGATATAGGACTCGTTTTACTGTGGATATAGATACTTTGTACCTGTTTCCTCCAGCATCTTCACAAGGTCCTCTGTTGTTGTTCTGGGATTGATTTGCACTTTTCGCAGCAAAGTACGTTCATCTCTAGGAGACAGAACGCGTCTCCTTCCTGAGCGGTATGACGGCTGCGTGGTCCCATGGTGTTTATACTTGCGTACAATTGTTTGTACAGATGAATGTGGTACCTTCAGGCGTTTGGAAATTGCTCCCAAGGATGAACCAGACTTGTGGAGGTCTGCAATTTGTTTTCTGAGGTCTTGGCTGAGTTCTTTTGATTTTCCCATGATGTCAAGAAAAGAGGGCACTGAGTTTGAAGGTAGGACTTGAAGTACATCCACAGGTACACAATTGATTCAAATGATGTCAATTAGCCTATCAGAAGCTTCTAAAGCCATGACATCATTTTCTTGAATTTTCCAAGCTGTTTAAAGGCACAGTCAACTTTGTTTATGTAAACTTCTGACCCACTGGAATTGTGATACAGTGAATTATAAGTGAAATAATCTGTCTGTAAACAATTGTTGGAAAAATGATTTATGTCATGCACAAAGTAGATGTCCTAACCGACTTGCCAAAACTATAGTTTGTTAAGAAGACATTTGTAGAGTGGTTGAAAAACGATTTTTAATGACTCCAACCTAAGTGTATGTAAACTTCCGACAACAACTGTAGATATGAATATATTTAGATATGTTTTGTATTTTCTACTTATAAAAATAAAACCAATGTAATTCTTTTTACAGAAACATTGTTTTACAATGTTATACTGTAGTTGCCCAGGACAGGATTAATAATCCAATACTAATCTATAGTGAGGTTTGTAACATCAGATTATGAAAATGTGTTTTATCACATCTTTATATACCAATAATGCTTTACTTTGTAAATGTAACAAAAAGTAGGCTAAATAGCTCTCTCCTTCTCCCTCTCTCTCTCTCTCTCTCTCATACACACACACACACACACACACACACACACACACACACACACACACACACACACACACACACACACACACACACACACACACACACACACACACACACACACAGAGTTGTGTTTAACTAACCTTGTGGTGACACACAATTGATTCCCATTCAAAATCCTATTTTCCCTAACCCTAAACTTAACCTTAACCCTAAACATAACCCTAACTCTTAAACCTAACCTTTAAACCCTAACCTTAATTCTAACCCTAACACTAAATTTAACCTTAACCCTAAACCCCCTAGAAATAGCCTTTTTTTTATTTTGGGGACTAATAACATGTTCCCAGTTGTTCAAATTTGGGTTTCTTTACTATTCTTGCAATGTAACTCTTAATCAAAATATTATCTCAAATAATTATGCCTCTCTCACTCACGCTGTTGCGTGTGTGCGCACACACACACAAACCAAGATGAGTTTATGGGCAAACACTTGAAAAGTCACACAAACACACAAATTCCTCAAGTTATGGTGCCCCATGTGACTCTGTACTGTACACCCTGTGATGTCTCATGCTGCTACAGAGCTTTAGTCTCAGATTATCCTCTTTCTAATCCTTAGAGTAATTATTCTGATTGCTAAAGAACAGGGGAGACTACAGCTACCACACAACATGTTTGCATGTTTCTCTCAGTCATGAAGTCATGGCAGTGACTCCTATCTCTGCTACACCACAACAGCTGGGGCTGCTTACATCAACTGTCAGATTCATTTTGAGTGACTGCCATGTCAAGGTGTGACTGTGCTGCTTACAGTAGCTTTTGTATTGGGAGAAAGTGTGTGTGTTTGTGTGAGGAGACTTCTCAGCATATTCATGGATTTACGACAGGATAAGCTGCTTTCCATTAGCCTCTGTCTCGAAACCCTCTGTCTCTAAATACCCCTTTCCTTGCCTCACAACACTCTCAATGCACGTACGCACGCACACACACACACACACACACACACACACACACACACACACACACACACACACACACACACACACACACACACACACACACACACACACACACACACGTATACATGTATCTGTCTAACAGCATTTTGCCAAAAAGGTAATCCTCTTATAATTGAAACAAATCATTCAATTGGATACAGTGACTTGAACCGACTGACACGTAAAGGCTACTGAGCTAAATGAAAGGTGTGGTGCTTTTTCACCAGTTCTATTGTTCTCTATCACAGTTCTTGATTCCATTCTTTAGTTTTATTCATTTGAGTTGACAGACACCTGTTTCTTTCATTGTTTTATTAGATGATTCAAGACCATGAAATGCACACAATGCACAAAACTCCCAGGATGGAGACAGAGTCAAACTTGATACTTATAAGGCCAAATATTACTCATGATGCAGGCAAGGAGATAAGGGACCCGATAAATCCAAAGAACTTTTGAACAATTTTGAACATACAGTGTCTTCAGAAAGTATTTACACCCCTTGACTTTTCCCACATTTTGTTGTGTTACAGCCTGAATTTAAAATTGATTAAATTCCGATTTTTTTGGTCACTGGCCTACATACAATACCCCATAATGTCAAAGTGGACTTGTGTTTTTCAATTTTTTTACTAATGAATTACAAATGAAAAGCTGAAATGTCTTGAGTCAATAAGTATTCAACACTTTTGTTATAGCAAGCCTAAATACGCTCAGGAGTAAAAATGTGCCTAACAAGTCACATAATAAGATGCATGGACTCAGTCTGTGTGCAATAGTAATGTTTAACATTTTTTCATTGACTACCTCATCTCTGTACCCCACACATACAAGTATCTTTAAGGTCCCTCAGTCGATCATTGAATTTCAAACACAGATTGAAGTCAAGTGAATACTTTCAGAATGCACTGTATGTACAGCTCTAACCTTTTCCCCTCTTTTCCCCACCCAAACTAAGTGTTCAAGGTTGATTCAAAGTCTTGACCGGGTGACCAGGACATGAGTGTGTCCTAGCAGGATGAGTAGACAAAGTAGCCAGTGGTGGTGGTAGTTCTGGGGCCTGACCAGCTTGCACAGCTAACTGGTGATTCTGGGAAAGCTGCAGCGACAAGGCCAGTGTCCTTCCTGAATGACAGGCTGGGTATTGGGGGTGTGTGGTGATCAGTTTCCAATTCTACAACCGTTGGGTGCAGGCACTCAGCAGTTGCTGCTTGAATGCCAACTAGACCCACTGACTAACTGGAATGTTATCTCCGCCTGAATGATGCAGGGGATACTCCAGTAGTGGAATGTTTTGTTGCCTGGTTGTAAGGAGAGTCTGTGAAAGGGTTGGCACAAATTGACCTGCCCTTAGAGTTTTTTTATGTTGAATGTGGCAAAAAGTTTCAGGTCACGTCCTATATATTCCATCATATTCCTTTGGAAATCAGGTAGGATGAGAATTTGGCTGATATTAATTGTGTGTGGTTGGCTGTGATTACAGTCTGGGGCAGGCCCAGTAGGAGATAAGGAGAGTGACAGAACCAGTGAGGGCAACCTCAGGTTAACTACAGGTTGCTTAGTGTGTAGGTCATAGAGTACGACTAAGAAGCATTGTGAGGGACGTAACACAGCTCCACACACATATACATTTGAAGATGATCCCTGGGCTTTGATGGACAGTAAAGGGGTTGCAGAGGAGGTGAAGCTGGTTAAGCAAGGTGCACAAAGGCCAATATCTCACAGCCAATCCCCAGTCACCATACACGATGATATACAGCATCTTTCTTTACATTTGACCATCCTAAGGGGCTTCTTGTTTGCCATAGATGCCATATGTCCTTAAAGGGATGTTCAAATCAAATTGTATTGGTCACATACACATGGTTAGCAGATGTTAATGCGAGTGTAGTGAAATGCTTGTGCTTCTAGTTCCCACAGTGCAGTAATATCTAACAAATAATCTAACAATTTCACAACAACTACCTAATACACACTCATGTAAAGTGATGGAATAAGAATATGTACATATAAATATATGGATGAGCGATGGCCGAGCGGCATGGGCAAGATGCAGTAGATGGTATAAAATACAGTATACATATGAGATGAGTAATGTAAGATATGTATACATTATTAAAGTGGCATTTTTAAAGTGGCTAGTGATCCATTTATTAAGGGATTACTGCACAGTTCCCCAGACCAATGCATGAGTCACCCCAACATGAGAAGTCATTATTTACATGTGAGTCCAGTTCAGGTTTCACATGGGTTGGCCAGCCATGGTTGCTAGCATAATCGGTACATAAGAGGGAAACGCACACCAGCAATTTCTAGATGGTATTTTGGCTGTTGAATGGCCCTCTGACCTGTGGCAGTCCAGTTTTAAGGTGTCTCTGGTTGTAGTAACTGCCAGAGTGGAGGACTGATGGTCGGATTGGGCCTATTGAGGACAGTTCTGGGAGATTCGGGATGGCATTGACATTGGAGAGGTTCAATTCTTATCATATGTGAAGGCCCAGTAAGTTGATGGCATTTCTTATCAATGATTGTGTTGGTTCATTGTAGTGAACACCTACCGGCCTTATGCGCTTGTAATCATGTGTGGTTGCATCCTACCCATACACCATAATGTCACCAAGTCAACATCTATGGGATCTCCAGGACAGACAGCCAGGATGGTAGACATGGGTTTCTGGAAAAAGTGATGTGTTAGCTCAACCTGAACAGCATAGGAGTGCACCAGAATATCCCAATGCGCATCACAATTTAGTGAGCCAGCGGAAGGTCATGTTGGTAGTCGTATTGGACTAGCCATGAAACAAAGTTCATTTCTAAATGATAGCGAGGTGACTGAAGAGCCCAATAGCAGAGGCACAAGTTATACCACAGTGAGTGCAAGACGTAGAGTTAGGGAGAGGGTGTCAAGAGTCCAGAGTTGGATTCTCTTTCTTTTCGTTGGACCCTCTGAGTTGCCTCATTGATCCTTAATGACTACTTAGTGTTGCCATGTCAAGCAGTCTGCTGCCTTATCTATATCCAGACAAATGTAATGATGGCAGGTATATTGGAATCCCAACAAAGTTGAATTGCACAAAAATAGTGTTGAGTACAGGTCATAAGAACAGTACACAAATCTGAAAGATGTACATGTGATTTAACCACAATTTAATGGTATTGTGGCAGCCGTGTTGGATTTTGGATGCCATATTGGATTTAGAGATAAATTTAGGTGGGCCTCCTAATGTAATTGCAAGAGTAGGGGCTGAACAAACAAAATCCACAGAGGAAACTGTTTTTTTTGTGTCTGACCCAACTTGTTTGTCTTAGAGCCGATTAGATTACAATAGCCACAACATCAAAAAACATATGTAACTGTATGTATTCTTGTCAGACAGGACCATACCGCACTGAATGAGAGCACATTTGACTTGGAAAGTTGTCTATTAATCAGCTACCAAAAAGTAAAGCTTACATTCATCATAAATATTCATAGTTGATATTTCTGCCTATTGTATCTCTGTGTCTACAGGACTGTAATTCCAAGATGCATTAAGATATCCTGACGATGTTTGTTTGTCTATGTAGTGCAGACAACTGACTACTTGTATTTCAAAGTCTAGCAACATCAGAGCTTCAGTATTGAGTTACATGAGCTAATGTGGCCGACCCCACCTCCAGCCAGGAATTATTCAGCACTTCTTGAGTTCAAGGGGTGTTTCTTCAGAGCAGATTACAATAGCCACAACATAAAAAAAGAAACATGTAAACTGTAGTGTCACTGGCCTACACACAATACCCCATAATGTCAAAGTGTAATTCAGTTTTTAGAAATTCTTTCAAGTTAATAAAAAATGAAAAGCTGAAATGTCTTGAGTCAATAAGTATTCAACCCCTTTGTTATGGCAAGCCTAAATAAGTTCAGGAGTACACATTTGCTTAACAAGTCACATAATAAATTGCATGGACTCATTCTGTGTGCAATAAAAGTGTTTAACATTATTTTTAAATCACTACCTCATCTCTGTACCCCACACATGCAAGTATCTGTAAGGTCCCTCAGTCAAGCAGTGAATTTCAAACACAGATTCAACCACAAAGACCAGGGAGGTTTTCCAGTGCCTCGCAAAGAAGGGCAACTATTGTTAGATAGGTAAAAATAAAAAGCTAGGCATTTAATATCCCTTTGAGCATGGTGTTATTAATTACACTTTGGGTGGTTTATTAATACACCCAGTCACTACAAAGATGCAGGCGTCCTTCCTAGCTCAGTTGCAGGAGAGGAAGGAAACCGCTCAGGGATTTCACCATGAAGCCAATGGTGACTTTAAAACAGTTACAGAGTTTATTGGCTGTGATAGGAGAAAACTGAGGATGGATCAACAACATTCTAGTTACTCCAACATTCTAATACTAACCTAAATGACAGAGTGAAAAGAAGCATGCATTCTGTTTGCAATAAGGCACTAAAGTAAAAATTTGACAAAGAAAGGAACTTTATGTCCTGAATACAAAGCGTTATGTTTAGGGCAAATACAACACAACACATCACTGAGTACCACTCTTCATATTTTCAAGCATGGTGGTGACTGCGTCATGTTATGGGTGTGCTTGTCATTGGTATGGACTAGGGAGTTTTTTAGGATAATGCAGAAATGGAATAAAGCTAAGCACAAGCAAAATCCTAGACAAAAACCTGGTTTAGTCTGCTTCACAACACACAAATTCAGCTTTCAGCAGGACAATTACCTGAAACACAAGGCCAAATTAAAACTAGAGTTGACAACCAAGATGACATTGGATGTTCCTGAGTGGCCAAGTTAGAGTTTTGACTTAAATTGACTTGAAGAATTGTAAAAATAATAATGTGCAAATATTGTACAATCCAGGTGTGCAAAGCTTAGTCTTACCCAGAAAGACTCAAAGCTGTAATCGCTGCCAATGGTGTGATATTTCTGTATATCTATATTTTTTTTGTAATTGAAAAAAATTCTAAAAATATGTTTTTACTTTCAATTAATCGACGTCACCGGCTTTCTAGCCACCGCCGATTCACTTTTCATTTTCCATTTGTTTTGTCTTAGTCTTACACACCTGGTTTCACTCACCCAATTACCTGTTTATTATTTAACCCTCTGTTCCCCATGTTTGTTTGTGAGTGATTGTTTATTGTATTTTCGGTCCGTTATGGTGTGCTCATGTTGTTACTTTGTACATTTGTCATTTTGAGTAAAAGTACGTTGATACTCATATTTGCTGTCCTGCGCCTGACTCTCTACACCAGCTACACACAGGACCCGTACACTATACTTCCAAAATGCTTCAAGATATCCTTATGATGTTTGTGTATGTAGGGCAGACAACAGACTATGCGTATTCCACATTTTATCAATATTAGAGCTTGCAATATTGGGTTCCGTGAACTTATGCAGCCGATCCCCTCTCCAGCCCGGCATTATTCGGCACTTTTGGAGTTTAGGGTGTGTGTCATATTTTCTATCAGTTGAACTGGTTTTGCAGTAAAATATTTTTACACACCCATCCATTTCATAAATGGGAGACAAGAGATGTGAAAAAACATGGCTATGTTTTGTTCTACCTTGGGTAGGGGTATCTCAAAAAACGAAAGCCCTGTTTGAGGATTGGCCATTAGCCTATGTGGACTCTTTACACTTTATAATTACGAGCTATCCCATTGAATGTTCTGTGCATGATATCAAAAATCAAAAGTATTTTTCTCAGGATTATCATTTTATTTTCCGCACACAACCAATATGTCCACAACCAAAACAAACCACCAAATCATTAGAATCCTTATCACTCTGAAAATAAGACAGGAATGTTTTTTTTCTCTCAGACATGTACAATTCTACACACATACACAAGATGGGGAGACTCAGAAACAAACCAGTTGGAGTGGTTTAATATCAGTTGGTGCTTAGGGGCATGGAAAGATGGATATCATACCACACCAAGTGATCCAGCCCATATGGGTAGGGCATATAGACATCCTTTACACTTACCATAACAACAGCAGTACTGTACATTGCAGATTTACTCTTGCTTTGGCTTTACATTTATTGTGTACATAGAGTATTGATATGAGTCTGTAAAAGCACTTCTTGGGGTAAGACTTAGACTGTTATCGATTTGGACTAGCTCCTGACTCCAAAGTACACACAGTGTATGTATGGGATGAAGTCACTGATAAGTAGATTAAGAAACAGAGACAACTGGTTCACTACCACGTGGAATGTTGCAAACTACAAGTCATACAATGCACTGCTTTTATGAGCGCAGTGACAGTGTGGGGTCAGATCAGCATCAGAATAATGGACCATATCAGCCCTAGATTCTATCATCATATAGTCTTTACTGGCCTCATTTCAACAGTCTTATCTTAATGTCTGTGCACATTCATGACCCCATAGAGATTGTTGCTTGGGCTTCTCATAAACTTGTCTCTCCAGTCTTGCCTGGTGACCTGCCCCCTGTGGGGGTGACCTGAGTTGGCCTGTGTTCCCCCAGGATGGCAGCGATCAGAGCCTCTGGGGCTGAGACCCCACCCCCGGGGGACACAGGGCTGCGGGGCGTGAGTGGGCTGATGGGCGACGGCAGGGTGTCCTGGGGGGAGACCAGGCGCTCCTTCTTAGCTGCAGAGCAGGGCGAGCGGCTGCTTGGTAGCCCCTCTAGGGGACGAGGGTGCAAGCTGAGGCCCTGCAGGGAGGGCATGGGGGTGTTGGAGTGAGCAGGACTGCGGCTGCGGCGGTGACGATGGTGGTGTTTGCTTTTTCCAGGGCTTGGGCTGCGGGAGCTAGCAGGGGCCAGCAGGACCAGTGTGCTGTCATCCTCTGAGCTGACGTCAGAACTGTCTGAGCGGCATACTGGTGGGGCTGTCGGGCTGTGCACAGGAACATGGATCTATGGGAGATGGAGGAGGGTTGTTGAAGAGGGTAGAGGAAAGGGTGGGAAGCAATTGCTTTATTCTCTGTTCATTAAACAACACAGGAAGGAAAACTGCAGGAAGGGTCCTGACCTGAAAGGGCAATGTCACTCCGATAATAGTATTCATGTTGTTGCTGTAGAAACCCAAAATGTATTCCCCTGCATCCCTGGGTAAATCCTCCTCTGTAAATGTCACCTGAGGAGAGAAAAGGAAAAAGAGAGTGAAGAACAAAACAGAGAAAATGGAAAGATAGCAAGTGGGTGTGTGTAATGTTATTATCTCAATGGATCTCTGAGGTTGGTTGTGAGAGCATGTTTGTCAGGCTTTGTATCATACCTGTGAACCATGATCTGCCTTGGCCCACACATATGCTACATAGTCCTTGTGATGTTTGAACCCAACCTGTGAAGAAAAACCACAGATATCAATTGACCCCATATTGACAAAGTGGAAACATGTTTTTAGAAATGTTAGAAAAGTATTGAAACTTAAATACACAAATATCTAATTTCCATAAGTATTCACACCCCTGAGTCAATACTTTGTAGAAGCACCTTTGACAGTGATTACAGCTGGGAGTCTTTCTGTATAAGTCTTTAAGAGCTTTCCACATCTGGATTGTGCAACATTTGGCCATTATTCTTTTCAAAATGTTTCAAGCTCTGTCAAATTGGTTGTTGATCATTGCTTGACAACTGTTTTCAGGTCATAGATTTTCAAGTAGATTTAAGTCAAAACTGTAACTCAGCCACTCAGGAACATTCACAGTCTTCTTGGTAAGCAACTCCAGTGTAGATCTGGCCTGTTTTAGGTTATTGTCCTGCTGAAAGGTGAATTCATCTCCCAGCGTCTGGTGGAGGGCAGACTGAACAAGGTTTTCGCCTGTGATTAGCTCCATTACGTTTCTTTTTTATCCTGAAAAACGACCCAGTCCTTAACTATTACAAGCATACCCATAACATGATACAGTTACCACTATGCTTGAAAATATAGAGAGTGGTACTCAGTAATGTGTTGTATTGGATTTGCCCCAAACATAACACTTTGCATTCAGGACAAAACGTTAATAGCTTTACCAAATGGATGTATGTTTTCGAATATTTTTATTCTGTACAGGCTTTCTTCTTTTAACCCTGTCAATTATGTTAGTATTGTGGAGTAACTACAATGTTGTTGATCCACCCTCAGTTTTCTCCTCTCCCAGCCATTAAACTCTGTAACTGTTTTAAAGTCACCATTGGCCTCATGGTGAAATCCCTGAGCGGTTTCCTTCCTCTCCGACAACTGAGTTAGGAAGGACGCCTGCATCTTTGTAGTGACTGGGTGTATTGATACACCATCCAAAGTATAATTAATAACTTCACCATGCTCAAAGGGATATTCAATGTCTGCTTTTTACATTTTTTTACTCAACTACCAATAGTTGCCCTTCTTTATGAAGCATTGGAAAATGTCCATGGTCTTTGTGGTTGAATCTGTGTTCGAAATTCACTGTTTGACTAAGGGACCTTACAGATAATTGTATGTGTGGGGTACAGAGATTGTATGTGTGGGGTACAGAGATGAGGTAGATTTAAAAATGATGTTATTGTTATTATTGCACACAGAGTACTCATGTGAGTCCATGCAACTTATTATGTGACTTGTGCAGCCCCTTTTTACTCCTGAACTTATTTAGACTTACCATAACAAAGGCGTTGAATACTTATTTGGCACGTAACCGAAAGGATGCCGGATAAAATCCCCGAGCTGACGAGATAAAAATCTGTCATTCTATCCCTGAGCAAAGCAGTTCACCCACTGTTCCTCGGGTGCCGAAGACATGGATGTTGATTAAGGCAGCCCCCCCGCACCTCTCTGATTCAGAGGGGTTGGGCTAAATGCAGGGAGACACATTTCAGTTGAAGGCATTCAGTTGTACAACTGACTAGGTATCCCCCTTTCTCTTACTGACTCAAGACACTTCAGCTTTTCATTTTTTTATTAATTTGTAAAAATGTCTAAAAACACAATTCCATTTTGGCATTATGGGGTATATTGTGGAAGCCAGTGATAAAAAAATCTACATTTTATCAACCAAAAAATTCAGGCTATAACACCAACATTTTTTGTTAAAGTAAAGGGGTGTGAATACTTTCTGAAGGCACTGTACTGTAGGTATGTGTGAGAGCAAATATGAACTCTCACTGGTTTAAAGTTGAAGTCACAGTTACCTTGTATATTGCAACCCAGTCCCATGAGCTGCGCTGGAAGCTGGACCTCACAGTGAATCTGACTGTAGCGTCAGAAACTTTAGTCCACTCCTTCTCATACTCTAATGTTACAAGAGGAAGGTCCACTTTGAATGGGAACTGGGGGATAAAGTATGATAGTGAAAACAGACAGAGACAGATGGAAAGAAAGATAATTTCAGAGGCTGATTCTAATGATGTGAGGTCATACTAGTGTTATAATGTGACAGTAACTGTGAAGGTTTTTCACCATTTACATTTACATTTAAGTCATTTAGCAGACGCTCTTATCCAGAGCGACTTACAAATTGGTGCATTCACCTATATCTGGATAAACATCAAACAGTGTGACTGCTGGGGTGAGAGTTCAGGGGTCACAGGGAGGTTGGACTTACATGTAATGAGAAGACAGCAGAGACCGGTTTGTGGTCGCTGCAGGTGTAGCCCATGTGACTGCGGTAGGAGTGTTGCACCACCTTGGTTGCCCCACCCAGCCACGAGGTTAGGCCACGCTGCAGAGCGGCATTGTGGGTAGGAACAGGGGAGCCTGTACAACGCAGACGCCACAAGATACGGTCTGTCCATGCTGGCTTTCGCTTCTTACTGCTGTGAGAGGTACAGAGAGATAATAGTGGGAAATAGAGGTCAGTGAATCAGTTAATGGAGGAGGGAGCATCACATCAATCACAAACCGTATATTTCTCTACACAGAATCACATACCTGGTGTCGTATCTGTGTGTCCCCACGTCAAACTTATATGTGGGGGGGAATTTGAGAGGCCCTTCCAGGAAGCCATCTAAGATGGACTCACTGTTTTTGGCTATGTTGAGCTGCAAAACAAATAAGAGAGAAAAGAGAGAGAGATGGAAATAGAGACAGAGAGAAAGGGAGAGAGAGAAAAAATATATATACCAATGTAGCTCATCAAAGTAGCTCGTTTGACTTGATGTAGCCACTGAGTGAATAAATATGATTGGGTGCAGGTTCATTTTTGTGGTGCTATAGCTCCCTCTGTTGGTAATGAAGCAACAGTCTTTGTTTCCAAAGATAATCATGACTTCCACAAAATTCCATTTGGACATTTATTTATGTCAAATAAGTAGATTCTACAGCTTTCTCACCTGGTCTCGCTCCCACAGCAAAGGGAGCTTATTGCTGTCAATGGCACTCTTCACCACATGAATGTCATAGTCTTCGATGCGGAAGTTAAGATCCCCAAACCAGAACACCACACTGGGAGAAGAACAAATAACCATTTCATCGACCACCCAATGAGCCAACGACTGATCATCAGACCACATAATTAGGAGTATTTTGTGACCATATGACCAGGGAAAAACTCCCAAAGGTCAAATAGGGGGTTCTTATGTTTGTTCTGTTTCACACATGTACATGTGTGGTGAAATGGAATTGTGTTTTTTGCATATCCCAACTACCTCAGAGAGGAGTCACGGCATGGTATCAGCCATTAATGACAGCAACCCGGGAGAAATTAGGGTTAAGTGCCTTTCTCAATGACAGAGCGACAGTTTTGTTTTACTTAGTCGGTTCAGGGATTCGAACTAGCAAACTTTTGGTTACTGGTCCAAGGATCTAACCACTAGGCCACCTGTCGCCCGGTGGACAGGTGGGGAAAACTCCTGGCCCTACACATACTGTTTACATCAGCCCTCCCCCATCCAAATGACCCACTCGTGGTCCAGCACACCCGAGGCGGTCGCGCCATCAAACTGCTGTTGCTGCAGGATGCTCTCAAAGTCCTCCATGCGCTGCTCCAGGTTCCGCATGTGAGCCGGCAGGTGACAGTTCAGGAAACACACCGGGTGGCCGAACATCGTCATCCTCGCACTTACACCCCCTTTATTACCCTGGGGGCGGGGAAGAGAGCGATACAGAGAGAGTATGAAAATGTCACACACATTGATGGATTAAACATGGATGCTCTCCAGGTCTCTGTAATCAAACATCCACTGTGATAAGCATGAAAGGACAGATGGCATGGTATCAGAGAACCAGACAGCCTGACAGTCCTGCTGCACTGACCTCAGAGAAAAGGAGACTGCACCAGCAGCCAGTAGTCATGCTGACATCAACATGCACAGGAAGGTCACACACACACACACACACACACACACACACACACACACACACACACACACACACACACACACACACACACACACACACACACACACACACACACACTCTCTCTCCCTGGCATATTAACATATTTAATACAATCTAAAAGCTATTTGTGTACAAGGGATTCTGGACTGTACATTTACTGACAAGCTCGTTTTTTAGAGCAGGGGTTGCCATGGGTGACACTCACCCAGTAGCCCCCGAGGCCTGTGCGTGTTTTCTCTGTCTGCACCCCCCTCAGGAATGGAAGATGGCAGAATTTAGAGAACACCAGCAACAGCACCCCCTGCATACGCTGGGACGCCACCTATAGTGATTAAGGAAGATGTGAAGAGAAGGGTAGAGAGAGACAGAGAGAGAGAGAGAGAGAAAGAGAGAGATGAAGACAGATAAAGAGACAGAGAGAGAGAGAGAGAGAGAGAGATGAAGAGAGATAAAGAGACAGAGAGAGAGAGAGAGAGAGATGAAGAGAGATAAAGAGACGGAGCAAGAGAGAGATAAAGAGTGAGATAGAGAGATAAAGAGAGAGAAGAAAAAAGAAATAATCTTACATTAAGAAGATAGACCATTAGATAAGATGTTTGACATTATACTCTGTCTGTCACGACTGTCGTGAGAAACTGTCCCTATAGAGATTGAGACAGTGACTGGCACATCATAGCGAGCTAACTCCTTACTGACCAGCACATATCCAAAGCGACTGAGTGTGTCCATGCAGAGCTCACTCCACTGGTCGTGGAAGAGAGCGTCCTTCAGCCGCTTGTTGATCATCGAGTTCATTTCCTGAAGCCTGAGTGAGGAAGAAGAGAGGAAGAACAACTCATAACTCAGTGGGAGCAGAAGAGCAATGAGAAAATGTTTGGATGGATAGATGAGGTAGTAGAGGAGAGATCAGAACAGTGATAGAGATATGATGGAGGAGACATTCAAGGCTGTCTCCCTGGCACCGTTGTGATTGGAGCAGAAGCTCACCCAATGATAAACATGTCTGTGCTCCCATCGCCAGCATGCGGCCCAAACAGAGATGTGACATCATCAGGGGGAACAGCAGAGCCCACATTCCATGTGACAATGTGCACCCTATTAGAGGACAACACAGGTGGGCATGCACATCCTACATTATCAGTAGTTATGCAAACACATACATTACTTTCCCGTTACAGTGATTTGCAATCATAACTGTGTAGTCACAATGTAATTATTATGTAATAATGTATAGCTCAATGTTAAGTGTTGAACCCATACTGTACAGTGACCAGTGGGGGTTCTGGGACCTCTGTCAAGGAAATGTACAGCCTGCATCCATTCTGTCCACTTCAGACAGCTCTTACTGAGATGTATGACATTTGATTCATGTGACAAACTCAAATCAACCCATCATGCTGCAAATGGCTTCTATCACTGAGGCTGGGTTCTGCCTAGCTGGTCTGCCAAGGAGGGAAAGAGAAAACTATCTCCATGGAGACAACATGTTACTATATTTAGTCAGGGAGTACAAACTTTAGAACAAATGTCATACAGTGGGCATGCTACTAAAATAGTACTTGGCATCATCAGTCGTGATCTGTCTCACCTGAAACCGTGATCCGTTTCTCCTTCAGTCTGTGGCTGATTCTCCATGGCGCCCAGAGGGGAGCTGGTCCTCTGGGACTGTGGACTGGAGCCTGGTTTGGGGCTGAGGCTGGATGGTGGGGTGAGGCAGGGCTGAGGCAGGTTAGGCTGGGGGATGAGGTAAGGCTGGCCGGTGTAAGGCTGAGTGCTGTGAGGACTCTGAGGACTGCGGGACAACAGGGAAGACTCTGTGGGGGACTGGGACAGGGAGATGGAGCTGTGTGGTCCAGGAATGCGGTTTGGAATAAAGGCCTTATCCTTCATATCAGCCTCTGAATCTCTGGAGGAATTTAGTGCAATAGGTCTGGGACGGCTGAAATAGACTGGAACTGCAGGACTGGACCCAGGTTGTACATGCTCCAGCCTCACCTGGTCTGGCATCTGACGTACACCTGAGGCCAGTCCTGGGAGTTTCCCAGACCCTCCAGTGGGACTGGGGATAGAGGTGTCCTGAGCTGTTGGTCGCCGGGGTAGAGCAGGTCCTGGAAAAGTATTCCTCCCAGGTTGTCCAGAGGGTCTGGCTGGATCTGTGCTGCTTTGTTTATGCTGCATTTGATCCATCAACCTGGTTAGTAACCACAAATCATGGTGAAGGGATGGGAGAGCGATTGTGAGATAGAGAGAGGAATGTGCAGTCTGCTGGGCTGGGTGTGGAATAGAGGAGGCTGGTGGGAAAAGCTATAAGAGGACAGGTTCATTGTAATGGCTGGAATGGAATCAATGGAATGGTACCAAACACATCATACACATGGAAACAATGTGTTTAACTCTGTTCCATTGATTCCATTCCAGCCATTACAATGAGCCTGTCCTCCTATAGCACCTCCCACCAGACTCCTCTGGTGTGTAACTGATACCAATGTAGAATGAGAAGATGAGTGACCTGTGTTTGTTTGTCCTTCACAACCCCCTCCCTCGTCCTCCCTCTGGTCACAGACCATCTCTCCATCTATCACAGAGCCCTGTGGCCCGACAGGAGGGGGGGATTGGCATGGAGCCAGAAGCGGGTGGGGGGAGCTGGCTCACATTGAGTACCTGTCCACCTCCTGCCCCCTAGTCCTCAGACACCACTGCTGACATCATCACCATACTGAGCCACAGGCAAGCTGGTGGGTACCAACTTTCTACCCCATCCTGGTCTACTTTCCTGTTGCTTAGCAACATATTTAAGTCCCCCAACCCCCTTTCTACCCCATTCCCTCCTTGTGTCTTCCCTTTCAACTACTGTATGTTTTGGAGATGGAGGGGGGAAGATTGGCTTTCTGTGCATGAAACCAATATATCATGCTCCTCTGCTTCAGGTAGAACTCGCTAGGTCTCTCTAATACACTCTAACACACACACTTTCTGTGGCAGCGAGAGTGTGTGTTTAGAGATGCAACACTAACCCACTGCAGCAGCAGATATAGAGGGACACAGCGCACAACACAAATGTCAACAGACGAGCCACATAGTGGTCTACATAGTCCCCCTCTCTATGCGAAGTAGCCTATAGGGGGTACTCAATTGTGGTCTCAATGTACTGTTGAGAGTTAGAATAGTAGAATACACAAGGTGCAAGTTCGAAATTTGGTTGTGCATCCGCATTTTTCCTCTTGTTTTGTCAGCCACTGACAGTCACAACCAAATCTCGCTTAGGGCCCCCAAAATGCTAGAGCTGGCCCTGACCCCCTTCATTTATTTATGACATTCAGAGTGGCTCTGAAAATTGAAGGGCACATGTGACCACTTGCTTGTGCAAGGGTAGCCTAAACATAATAGATTGTGGTTGTGGTCATTGAAGGTGTGTCAATACATCAATGTATTGGAAAGTGAAAAGCCACCACAAATGTTGTTGATCATGGCTATTTCAGCAGAGGTGGAGTCAAATAGGTGGATGAATAGTGTAATGGCCTGGAGATTCTGTTCTACCCATCTGTCACACATCAAAGTTTATAACAGATCTATAACATCACTTAATACAGCTCTCCTCAGCCATGCACCGCCCTGCTGGGGCACACTGACATCGTTTAACTATAGAAAATAAAAAAACAAGAATGTATGATCATCAATCAACATACAATAATAATCACATAGCCAATAGACAGATGGCTGCTGTACGGTTGTGCACACTCCGACAAAATACATTACCTTTTATCTCAAAGGTGGACAAGGAATCGGTCTCAAACTGTCGCAAGGCAGGGCATGGTAAAATAGACTTATCCAATTGAATCGGTCCAGGATTTTGACAGAAACATCTACGCTTTCTTTCAATCCTCAAAAAGACAGGACTTTACGGTATACGGTTTTCTTCGACGCGTCTGAAATATATACTACGCCTAGGGGAATGACAAATAGATACCGTGGAGAGACAAGTACATACGGTGGAGAATGACAGCAGTCAGTGACGCTTGCGCGAGCTGTCAAAGGTAATAAACCTGACGCCGGTCCCGGTACGCGAGTTTAGTGTCATAAAACGTGAAAAGACAGTAACCTAGTGCCTTATTTCCAGTAAACATATCCTTGAGATGTGTGTTTAGCTCATTTAAATAAATAGGCTACTAGAAGAGCATCTGTACGCGTGATGCAGACTGCCCAGTTAACGGGACAGCTGCCTGCGCCTCGATCCTGCTTACCTGCTGCCTGACCGGTGCAACTGTTTTCCTAGAGAGGAACCCACATCACTCACACAGCGCCCTGATAATATCTGATTGAGAATAGAGTCAGACCGTAATAAATGTACCCAAGAAATCGCAACCTCCAAATTCAGCAGGCGTTGTGACTAGGTTTCTATAAATGAACTGCGCAGAATGAAAATGTCAGGCTGGTAGGCTATCTTAACGTGCACAGCCGTGTAGCCTATAGCCTAGTTGTTATCCTACAGGACACTGCGCAAGAGCGCCCGGAGTTGGGGCCCCGCGTGACCACTATGCCTGAGCGCATTTAAATGATGTTATCTCTGCTGTCAGAGTTATCTTACTTGTGAAATTATTGCTTTAACCGTTATGTGAACTATGATTGTCCGTTGAAAGCGTAAAATGTAGGGAAAGATGCCCGCACCTGCTGTCTCTAAGTCTGAATGCTTGGTTATGAAAAGCCAACTGACGTTTACTCATAAGGTGCTGACCTGTTGCCCCTCTACAACCACTGTGATTATTATTATTAATATTATCTATGAACGTTTGAACATATTGGCCATGTTCTGTTATAATATCCACCAGCACAGCCAGAAGAGGACTGGCCACTCCTCAGAGCCTGGTTCCTCTCTAGGTTTCTTCCTAGGTTCCTGCCTTTCTAGGGAGTTTTCCTAGCCACCTTGCTTCTACATCTGCATTGCTTGCTGTTAGGAGTTTTAGGCTGGGTTTCTGTACAGCACTTTGTGACATTGGCTGATATAAAAAGGGCTATATACATTAATTTCATTGATTGATTGATTGATTGATGATGTGACCATCTGTCAATCATGCACGTGGGCAAGAAGAAGACACCCCATGCGTCAGAGGTGCGAGCTTTGTTATGTTATTTTATTGTGTATTTATTGTGTATATATCAGTCCAAATTGACACACATACAGTGCATTCTATTGGATTAGTAGGCTAGGTTTGTTTATTTAACTGTTATTCACTGATATACTAGAGCCTACACAGTCTGGTGAGCTAGAGTAGAGTGCTAATATTTTGAAGAATCACTTCCAAACTGTATGCATTTAGGCTACATAATGTAGGCTATGTGACTAACATAGTGCACTATCAATAATGGAGGGGAAAACATTCAAACCAAGATGGAAATAAAAATGCAGGACACGGTATGGCAAGTCTGTGTTTATATAGTATGATTATAGTCTGTCCCTGAGCACATGGTGGTCCTGAGTAGCCTAGCCTATAATAAGTCAGTGTTACTGTGAGCCAGTCACTGCCTTTTATTTGCCCTGGACCAAGATGCCTTTGGGTCTAAACTTTGATAGAGTAGACTTCAGGGATATTTGCCATTTTTAAATAGTTACCAAATACAGTAATGATTTGGCAACAATCCTCTTTCAGGCTGAAAATGGTGTGGGTTCCCCATAATAGAAATGTAGTAGTACTCTATAATGTGATCAGAACAAAATAAATGTTCACAAATCAAACCACATCATTCACATAACATTTGACCTCATGTATCTTTAACCCATACATAGCCTACCCACAAAAAGGCATTGTTGTCAGGGCACAGCACTGCAGCACCATAAAAAGCCATTCCCAGATTCTCCATGGCTCTGACTGAGATTATAACAGATGTGTAATCTCAGTGGAATGCACTGATCCTAAGTGCCAGCTGTCCTCTCAAAACATAAACAGAAATTGTCAGCTAATACACACAAACCAATACAAAGATACACACAGTTAATAAAAATCCCAGCTATGTGCTTAAAAGGCACTACAGCAAACTACAAACTCTTATATGCCCTCCCCACCCCCATATTGTGAAACATCCGTCTCTAGAGTTTCTTTTTGGTTTTAACTAGGCCTTTTTCCACCAGGCATCGGTAGAACTCCTGAATGTATGTGTACACACACTTCCAGTCAGGCTCATGCATCCGCAGCAAGTCTTCAACGTCCAGCAGAGGGGGGCAATCTGCCAGCCTTCTACAGCCAAAAGAGAGGAGAGGAGAGAGACAGGCCTGAGCAATCACAATCATTGTCCCCAGGCAGGATCCATTGGCAGCTGAGCTAATGGACAGTACAGATTTTTTTATTTTCCTCAGAGAAGGTATTTTTGTCAAGTTCAATCGATCACTGCACAGCCCTTGGGTCCTTCCTGTGCATCTATGAGTAGAAAGTGCATTTTGTCAGAGTAGGTTTTCTGTGGCTGAGGGTGTGTGTGTGTTTCAATGTTTGTTTAGAATAGATACATAGGGAACTCACTCTGCCGTGCTAAAGGCCAGCTCAAAGTTGTCTTTGCGTGCGTTGGGGTTGAGGATGGAGTACTCAAATGCATCTGGGAAGAACCTGTGCACCAGCGCACAGAACGCTATGCCATCACTCCAACTGGACGAGAAGTTGCGGATTTCCACCCCCTGCACAGAGTAAGGGAGGAGGGGACATAAAAGGGAACAGCAAAGAGAGCGAGGAGAGGGAGTGGATTTACAAAGACATTGATCAAGTGAAGTAAGGTTATTGGTATGCTGAGGACACTGTGGGTATAAAACAAGAATATATTCATGTTGAGGTAAGATTGTGAGTCCTCAAATGCTTACCTCATATGGTTCGGTTTTGGCCCGGCACCAATCCAGTAACATCTGCTTGACATTTTTCATGTTGGGTGCTGCAACGACAGGGGAACACTGATGGGCTGGTGCCATAGCTGGTTTGGCCATGCTGGGGAGAGAGGATAAACATGTTACTTAACACACTCCTAGTATCACAACTTAGACATGCAGAATTTGATCAATCACACGTGAAACATGGCTGGCTGTTAGCTCAATGACTCACCTGCCAGTTGTTTTAGTGAAGGAGTTGGTGGTTGATGCAGAGAGTTGGCTGTGCACTGTAGAGAAACAGAAGGGGGCATGTAGTGATTTTGAGTAGGGAAGCAGGACATCTCTCACAATCCCACTTTGATTTGAAAGCTTGGAGAGAGAGAGAGAGAGAGAGAGAGAGAGAGAGAGAGAGAGAGAGAGAGAGAGAGAGAGAGAGAGAGAGAGAGAGAGAGAGAGAGAGAGAGAGAGAGAGAGAGAGAGAGAGAGAGAGAGAGAGAGAGAGAGAGAGAGAGAGAGAGTGAGAGAGTGAGAGAGAGAGAGAGAGAGAGAGTGAGTGTGAGTGTGAGTGTGTTTGAGAGAGAGAGAGAGAGAGAGAGAGAGAGAGAGAGAGAACCAGCACTTGGTCTGCCACTACTGATAGCTACTTTATTGAGGAAAAATTTTACTTTCTATGCCTGATATGTGATATGTGGTTATCCCACCTATATATCTTCAGATGAATGCACTAACTGTAATTCGCTCTGTATAAGAGCATCTACCAAATGACTAAAATGTAAAAATATGTGTGTGTTGTGTCTGTAACGGGGTGAGTGACTGGTTGCCGGGAAGTCAGGCGCAGGAGAGCAGAGATGGGTGATAACAGGAGAACTTTAATATACACCCTGGCCCAAAGGCTCAGGCGAGGCAGCACAAAGCACAACCACGGTAACATGAACCGGGTAAACAAAACAAACCAACCTAGGTTTGAAACAAACCTAGCGCAAGCCAGCCTGTAGCGTAACACCCTACACAAAGAACAATTCCACACACAGACATGGGGGAAACAGAGGGAAATATACATTTAGTCTGATGAGGGAATGTGAACCAGGTGTGCAGGAAAACAAGACAAAACAAATGGAAAATGAAAGGTGGAGCGGCGATGGCTAGAAGACCGGTGACTTTGACCGCCGAACGCCACCCGAACAAGGAGAGGGACCGACTTCGGCGGAAGTCGTCACAGTGTCCTTTCGGAGGGATATGATACTCACTGTGGGATCTTTGCTGGTGGTTGCTGGTCTGGCCTCTGTTCATTCCCATCTGTCCTGTGCCTGCTTTACTCAAAGCCTGCTGCCTCAGGTCATCTTGCCTGGACCCCCGCTCTTTCTCTCGCTTCTCTTTAGAGAGAAGTCGAGGGAGAAAAAGAGAATTGTAGTATTAAAATTGGAAGTAGGACAGCGAGTGGACATTCAAAGGGGTAGTCAGGAGTGATAGCAAAGATGCGATCCTGTCACATTTCACGTTGAAGCTCTCTGATCTTACCTCTCTTCTTCTTGAGCAAGTCCCTGAATGCAGCGCGGATCATTCGCCTTTCATCAAAATCCACAGCTTTATCCAACTGTCAGAGATAAACCCATGTAGAAACCAAAAGATGAGGAGACCAAGGCCAAACTCAATAGTAATGGCGTCTTTTGTAGGCAATAACTCCACCATGGTTTGTTGTGTTATAGCCTGAATTCAAAATGATTCAATATATTTTCTCACCCATCTACACACAGTACCCCAATATTGTTGTTTTTAGAAATGTTAGCATATGTATTGAAAATAAATACATAAATATCTAATTTACATATGTATTCACACCCCTGAGTCAATACTTTGTAGAAGCACCTTTGGCAGCGATTACAGCAGTAAGTCTTTCTGGGTAAGTCTCTAAGAGCTTTCCACACCTGGGTTGTGCAACATTTGGCCATTATTATTAAAAAAATTATTCAGCTCTGTCAAATTGGCTGTTGATCATTGCTAGACAACCATTTTCAGGTCTTGCAATATATTTCAAGTAGATTTAAGTCAAAACTGTAACTGAGCCACTCAGGAACATTCACAGTCTTCTTGGTAAGCAACTCCAGTGTAGATTTAGCCTTGAATAACTCTGAATGCTCGGCTATGAAAAGCTAACTGACATTTACTCCTGAGGTGCTGACCTGTTGCACCCTCCACAACCACTGATTATTATTATTTGACCCTGTTGGTCATCAATGAACGCTTGAACATCTTGGCCATGTACTGTTATAATCTCCACCCGGCACAGCCAGAAGAAGACTGGCCACCCCTCAGAGCCTGGTTCCTCTCTAGGTTTCTTCCTAGGTTCTGGCCTTTCTAGGGAGTTGTTCCTAGCCACCGTGCTTCTACATCTGCATTGCTTGCTGTTTGGGATTGTAGGCTGGGTTTCTGCATAGCACCTTGTGACATAGGCTGATGTAAAAAGGGCTTTATAAATACATTTGATTGAAATTTGATTGTGTTTTAGTTTATTGTCCTGCTGAAATGTGAATTCATCTCCCAGTGTCTGTTGGAAAGCAGACTGAACCAGGTTTTCCTCTAGGAGTTTGCCTGTGATTAGCTCCATTTTGTTTCTTTTTTATCCTGAAAAACTCTCCAGTCCTTAATAGTTACAAACATCCCATAACATGATGCAGCCACCACTATGCTTGAAATATGGAGAGTGGTACTCAGTAATGTGTTGTATTGGATTTGTCCCAAACATACCACTTTGTATTCAGGACAAAAAGTTAATTGCTTTGCCAAATATTTCACTGTGTTACTTTAGTAAACAGGATGCATGTTTTGGAATATTTATATTATGTACAGGCTTCCTTCTTTTAACCCTGTCAATTAGGTTAGTATTGTGGAGTAACTACAATGTTGTTGATCCATCCTCAGTTTTCTCCTCTCCCAGCCATTAAACTCTGTTTTAAAGTCACCATTGGCCTCATGGTGAAATCCCTGAGCGGTTTCCTTCCTCTTCAGCATGGTTTTTGGATAAATGCAGAAAATAAGCTCTGTGGTAAACAAAGACATAGATCTTATTAAAAAAAAATTGTTGAGATAATTTTCATCAGCTAATGTCACTTTTTGTGAATTTTGAAGCGTTTATGTAATTAAAAAACCAATAACGCACATAAAGGCTTCCTAATTCATAAAGGTCATGTTAACTAACTGATACCGTATCATCTCATAGATCAAAACGTAGATCCGGAAGCCTATCCTTTCTCCATTCATTTGCCCATTGGAATGGCTGAATGAACTAGAGGTAAATCATTTCCGTTTTTAGGACTACAAGCTGGCGAGATTTATCGCAAAGATTATGGAAATACTGACAAGATACGTCTCTCCGCCCTAACAATGGGAGTCGTTGTTTACAATGCGGCATGGCGGGCTGTCTATCTCTCACCTTTCTTTGGATTGGTGGATACATCTCATTATTGTAATCCTTATTTGAATATTTGATAAGGGGTTGTTGACCAAATTCGACACTCATTAACCTCCATACTAAAACTCCTTGCTTGGTGTGTGAAACAACAGAAATGTCACCTGCTGTCTATTGGCAGGTGTCCATTGACCCAGCTTTACTCTACAAAATATGTCATGGAAATGGCAGATATAGGATAAATTATCTAAAGATAGCCAACACTTCTACAGGGGTGGATTTTCTTTATTACGACAAATGTAATCATTGGCGAATACTTTTGCAGGTAGGCAGAGCACGTGATGTCATCACGTAGCCTTACCATACCCTCCACTCCACATTTAATTCTAAATGCCTACTGCTTGCAAAATCTTTTTTTTTTGTTCAACTATAAACAAATAATGCTTCTTTGCAGGACAAGGATTGCCCTGACTTTCAGGAATGCCTGAATTGTTTCACCTTGCTTTTCTGGTTGGCTGGATGCAAGTTTCACCATCCATTTATTACAGATCTACAGGAGTGCAAGTCTCACCGTGGCACGGACCGTGGCGATACATTGGCACGTGATAATTATTAGAATATGGCAAATATTAGTCAATTATTGTATTCTATCCATGCTGGCTTGCGCGGGCCACCTGAGACATAAAACAGATAGGTGGAAGGGCACACAGGCTGTCGCCAATTTATTAATGCGCAATTTTCCTAAATGGGTAATGGAAACACTTCAACCACTACATTTTTATAAGACACTGTAGATTTTTGCAAATACGCAAAAAGGCCAGCATCCCAGAGTCGCCTCTTCACTGTTGATGTTGAGACTGGTGTTTTGCGGGTACTATTTAATGAAGCTGCCAGTTGAGGACTTGTGAGGCATCTGTTTCTCAAACTAGACACTCTAATGTACTTGTCCTCTTGCTCAGTTGTGCACCGGGTCCTCCCACTCCTCTTTCTATTCTGGTTAGAGCCAGTTTGCACTGTTCTGTGAAGGGAGTAGTACACAGCGTTGTACGAGATCTTCAGTTTCTTGGCAATTTCTTGAAAGGAATAGCCTTAATTTCTCAGAACAAGAATAGACTGACGAGTTTCAGAAGAAAGTCCTTTGTTTCTGGCCATTTTGAGCCTGTAATCGAACCCACAAATGCTGATGCTCCAGATACTCAACTAGTCTAAAGAAGGCCAGTTGTATTGCTTCTTTAATCAGGACAACAGTTTTCAGCTGTGCTAACATAATTGTAAAATGGGTTTTCTAATGATTAATTAGCCTTTTAAAATTATAAACTTGGATGAGCTAACACAATGTGCCATCAGAACACAGGAGTGATGGTTGCTGATAATGGGCCTCTGTACGCCTATGTAGATATTCCATAAAAAATCTGCCGTTTCCAGCTACAATGGTCATTTACAACATTAACAATGTCTACACTGTGTTTCTGATCAATTTGATGTTATTTTAATGGACAAAAAATGTGCTTTTCTTTCAAAAACAAGGACATTTCTAAGTGACCCCAAACTTTTTAATGGTAGTGTACAGTCGTGGCCAAAAGTTTTAAGAATGACACAAATATTAATTTCCACAAAGTTTGTCATTACTATGGAATACTGAAGTATAATTACAAGCATTTCATAAGTGTCAAAGGCTTTTATTGACAATTACATGAAGTTGATGCAAAGAGTGTTGACCCTTCTTTTTCAAGACCTCTGCAATCCACCCTGGCATGCTGTCAATTAACTTCTGGGCCACATCCTGACTGATGGCAGCCCATTCTTGCATAATCAATGCTTGGAGTTTGTCAGAATTTGTGGGTTTTTGTTTGTCCACGCGCCTCTTGAGGATTGACCACAAGTTCTCAATGAGATTAAGGTCTGGGGAGTTTCCTGGCCATGGACCCAAAATATCGATGTTTTGTTCCCCGAGCCACTTAGTTATCACTTTTGCCTTATGGCAAGGTGCTCCATCATGCTGGGAAAGGCATTGTTCGTTACCAAACTGTTCCTGGATGGTTGGGAGAAGTTGCTCTCAGAGGATGTGTTGGTACCATTCTTTATTCATGGCTGTGTTCTTAGGCAAAATTGTGAGTGAGCCCATTCCCTTGGCTGAGAAGCAACCCCACACATGAATGGTCTCAGGATGATTTAATGTTGGCATGACACAGGACTGATGGTAGCGCTCACCTTGTCTTCTCCCCGGACAAGCTTTTTTCCAGATGCCCCAAACAATCGGAAAGGGGATTCATCAGAGAAAATGACTTTACCCCAGTCCTCAGCAGTCCAATCCCTGTACCTTTTGCAGAATATCAGTCTGTCCCTGATATTTTTCCTGGAGAGAAGTGGCTTCTTTCCTGCCCTTCTTGACACCAGGCCATCCTTCAAAAGTCTTCGCCTCACTGTGCATGCAGATGCACTCACACCTGCCTGCTGCCATTCCTGAGAAAGCTCTGTACTGGTGGTGCCCCGATTCCGCAGCTGAATCAACTTTAGGAGACGGTCCTGGCGCTTGCTGGACTTTCTTGGTCGCCCTGGAGCCTTCTTCACAACAATTGAACCGCTCTCCTTGAAGTTCTTGATGATCCGATAAATGGTTGATTTATGTGCAATCTTACTGGCAGCAATATCCTTGCCTATGAAGCCCTTTTTGTGCAAAGCAATGATGACTTCACGTGTTTCCTTGCAGGTAAGCATGGTTGACAGAGGAAGAACAATGATTCCAAGCACCACTCTCCTTTTGAAGCTTCCAGTCTGTTATTCGAACTCAGTCAGCATGACAGAGTGATCTCCAGCCTTGTCCTCGTCATCACTCACACCTGTGTTAACGAGAGAATCACTGACATGATGTCAGTTGGTCCTTTTGTGGCAGGGCTGATGTGCAGTGGAAATGTTTTGGGGGGATTCAGTTAATTTCCATGGAAAAGAGAGACTTTGCAATTAATTGCAATTCATCTGACCACTCTTCATAACATTCTGGAGTATATGCAAATTGCCATAATACAAACTGAGGCAGCAGACTTGAAAATTAATATTTGTGTCATTCTCAAAACCTTTGGCCACGACTATATATATATGTGTGTGTGTGTGTGTGTGTGTGTGTGTGTGTGTGTGTGTGTGTGTGTGTGTGTGTGTGTGTGTGTGTGTGTGAGACGTCATTACATCCAGCTGTTTTTATCAACCCAAAATAAATGGAAACATACCCTAGCAGGCAATTGTCACATCTATTTTCTAAACGTCGACAAAAAAGTAATTGGACAAGATAATGGAAACGGTTTATGTGAAGTATGCACTTCTACTGCCTCACCAGTTTATTCAGGACTTCTTCATCCTCAATAGCAGATAACTCCTGACTGGTCAGTATGCCTGACGGTGTGTCACTGGGGTTCGTCTCAGAGGTCTCATTTGCAGACACAGCCCCCGCCACTCCCTCATCAGGTCCCGCCTCCATGTCCAACGTACTGTATGGGACTGCTAAATAAGGTAAAGAACGGCGATAAGGGCAAGAACTCCTACACAAATATCCAAAGAGCCAGAACAAATAATGTCATTAGTTTGAATTTATTATGGATCCCCATTAGCTGCTGCCAAGGACCTGTTCCTGGGGTCCAGCAAAATGAAGGCAGTTATATACATTATTCAAAACTATTACATTTCAAAACAGATTTCATAACACATTAAGTGTGTGCCCTCAGGCCACTACTCTACTACCACATATCTACAACACAACATCCATGTGTACATGTGGGTGTGTATGCATGTGTCTGTACCTGTGTCTGTACCTGTGTCTGTGACCCTTCACAGTCCGTGCTGTTCCCTAAGGTGTCTTTTTATCAGATTTTACTACTTGCATGAGTTACTTGATGTGGAATAGAGTTCCATGTAGTCATGGCTCTATGTAGTACTGTGCACTTCCCATAGTGTGTTTTGGACCTGGGGACTGTGAATATACTGGTGGCATGTCTTGTGGGGTATGCAGGGTGTCTGACCTATGTGCTAGTAGTTTAAACAGACAGCTTGGTGCATTCAACATATCAATACTTCTCACAAATACAAGTAGTGATGAAGGCAATCTCTCCTCTACTGACATGCATTTTAATATTATATGTCATTGATGGATCCATGGCAAGCAGTTGCATAGCTACCAGACATAAAGGTAACTGGCAAAATAAAGGAAACACTTGACTAAATGAGGGATACTAAATATATTGAAGGCTGGTGCTTCCACACAGTTGTGGTTCCTGAGTTAATTAAGGGATGGATAAACATTTACATAATGGGTACCTGAAGGAAAAGGGGGGAGGGTCATGCTTTTCAATTTCAGTCAAGGGGGTTTTAGTCATTTTTTGTATCTAGTCCAGGGGAGGGTCATGTAACTTGTAATGGATGAAATGTCAATATTTCTCAGTGTTTTATAATTAGTTGCTTATTAACCTATATATCGATGTGAGCCCGATGCCACCCCTCATCTCTGATTCTCAGCTGGGGCTATATCAAGTGTGCCTATAGGCTATTTAGTGTGGTCTCAATCAAAGTGCATGCTCAGAGAAGCACAGAGCAAAGTTATATTTCTAAGATAGCTGCTGGGATGGTGTAAATAAAACTAGGCTGCATTACACACGGCAAGGGACATTCCACCCCTGATCCCTGACCTGCTCTGCTCTTGCTGAACAAAACCTTTTTGTGTGCTGCTTAACCAATGGCTGCGCTGTTTAGGGCTACAGTGGTTGTTCAGGAGTAAAGTCAAAGGTTTCTTCCGTAAATAATTTTTGATTAGGCCTAGTCCAAAACATGCTTTATCTTGCGCGCAGACTAGCCTATAGCCTGTGTTCTGTTCAGTTTGAGAAGGAGAGCGTGAAGATAAAGAAGACCGGAGGTCAACTTTGATAGCTTGCTACTACTATAATTTAATTTATTATAAACAATGTTACTTGCCCATGATGTATTTATCAGCGTTATTGACCTCACAATAAACCAGATTTGAGTAACTTACATTGTTGTGCTGAAACTTGAAGCAGCAGACACGGCACAATCAATCAGAAATGGAAAGCTCATTGTGCTGAAAGTAGGCAAATTCGAGTTGCCATGTAAATGCTGACAGGACAAAGAACAGTTTCTAGAACTGCATATCTAAGGCTCTGATCTGTCCAAGAAGTGAGGGTAAATGGTAGACATGTTCTCTGCTATTCATTTTGTTGTAATTCTAATTTTGGGCATAGTGAAGGGTTCAGGGAGGGTTTAGGTAAAGTATACTTTGCTGAAGGGAGGGCCATCCACATTCATTTCAAAGAGGTCCGATTTTCTCCATGTAACCATTATTATAAATAACTTTAATTCCCTAAGCAACAACATGTATAAACATGCCCAGTTGCCCATTATTTTAGCTACCATGGCTAGAAGAGATCTCAGTGAAGAGGGGTCTTAAATGTGCATAGGGGGTTTAAAGTGTGTGTGTCTCGGTCACCAGATCTTAACCCAATGGTGAAGGTGCATAAAGGTGGTGGAATTCCAATATGACGTCATTGTTATTAGCACTACCCACAGAGTTCTTAAACTATGGCGCGCAACATGGTCCAACGTTCCAGTAAATCAGCACAAACAACTTTTTTGTTTTTTTCTAATTGCCGCCGTCATTGAGCTAGAATTGGGATCATGTATACTGTGTTAATGCCGATACAAAAGGAGAGTAATGGAGAACAATGTACAATACGTAGAATTTAGCAAATGAGGCATTTGTGGTAAGTACATGGGGGCCGCCGTTTTTACGCACCTTCACTATTGAACATTTATGGGAGATTCTGGAGCGGCGCCTGAGACAGCATTTTCCTCCACCACCAACAACACCCCAAATTATGGAGAATTGGTGTCGCATCACTCCAGACACTTGTAGAATCTATGCCAAGACCCAACGCCCTATTGATGCCCCATTAAGACACTATGTTGGGGTTTCATTTATTTTGGCAGTTACCTGCACATAGGCCTACATTAAACATATGATCATCTTCAACCATCTCTCTCTTTTCCCTGAACCGGAGGGACATCTGAAGAAAGGCAGACTGACAGAGCAAGACAAGTGGTCAGAGGTTGAGGATAAAGTGTGTGTGTGTGTGTGTGTGTGTGTACAGTATTTGTGTGCTAGAGATAAAATAATGTTTTTGGTGTGTGGAGATGAGAGGACTAGCCCTGTCTACATGAATCATTATAAGTACATACCATCATTAATTTAATCTAGTTCTATAATTACATTCATAAAGCTAACAGGGTTAGGCAGCATTGACATTTAGAGCACTAAGGTTCTATCTGCATTTTTGTCTAAATGAAGTTATTGACGTAGCCTTGTTCTGTTCAAGGCTCTCTACCGCTATAGTACTAGAAATACCACAATTTATGTTAAGTTCAAAAGAATACTAGATACAAAAAAAAATAGCTGACACCGTCTCAAACCAATTAGGGTTCGGAACTTTAAAGACAATTATCTCAGAATCATCTTTTTGCAAATAGAACCTTATAGTCCTAAACTCTAGATTTAAGTTTCAACACCCAGTGATGTGCAGATAGCAGCGTTCTCATAATGTAAACACATAACACCATCTGTTCGACTTGTAGTCTGTCCAGTAATCTGAATATAAACAGTGAGTGGGTCTAAACTGACATAAACCATGCTGCTCTAGAGAACTGTTTGTGTTAACACTGAAGTATAAAACATGTACAAATATAGTGATGTAGCTTCGCTCATTGTAACACCAATCATCCATGAAATTTGCACAAAGAGGAAAATATATGGATAAAAAGACAGATGACAGACAGACTGATATAGCTACACACACAGTAACTAAACATACAGTACATGAAGGGTAACATCAATTCATAGAGAGGAAGCTAAAAGCTGTTATAGGAATTGAGACAACAGGAGAGTCCGAGTGATAGTGTCACACACCTACCTGGTGATGGAGACTTCAGTTTTACCCTGGTGTTCAGTTCAGTACCCCTGTCCCACTTTCTCCTCTTCCTCAGACTTGCACAGGAGAGTGCTCAGCCCTTTAACACCACACTCCCTGCCTCAGAGTTGGACCAGGATGGAGGAGGAGGAAGAACAGAATGAATCATGGGACTGTCGGTCCTCTCCTCCCTCAATACTTCCTTCAAAACTCTTCTCCTCAATTGACTCTTATGTCATGCAAAACTTTATGAGGCATAACTAGAGAGACTACCATGTCTTTGGAATGACACCAATTAAACAAAAAGCTCTTAATCAACTCAGCGAGTGAGTGAGGAGTTGTTTAGAGAGCCCTATATACAAATAATTTGAGAGGAAGTGAAAGGGTTAAATACAAGGCAGAAGGGGAGCAACAACACTGCCTTATTCAGGCAAAAAAGTGACTGTTCACAGAGAGCCAAGACATCCCTGTATGGAAAGACAGAACACACATACATTTAGCAGAAGATGGATAGCAAATTCAATCTACTCTCGTTATGTTATTTTCATAGAACAAGGTTGAGACTAGTGATGGGGGGGGTCGATACAATTACATATTGAGATATTATTTGACGATATACAGTGCATTTGGAACGTATTCAGACCCCTTCTCTTTTTCCACATTTTGTTACTTTACAGTCTTATTCTAAAATGGATTAAATAAAAAAACATCCTCATCAATCTACACAAAATGACAAAGCAAAAACATGTTTGTAGACATTTTAGCAAATGTATAAAAATAAAAAAACAGAAATACCATATTTACATAAGTATTCAGACCCTTTGCCATGAGATTCGAAATTGAGCTCAAGTGCATCCTGTTTCCATTGATTATCCTTGATTGGAGTCCACCTGTGGTAAATTCAACTGATTGGACATGAATTGGATAGGCACACACCTGTCCATTTAAGGTCCCACTGTTGACAGTGCATGTGAGAAAAAAAACAAGCCATGAGGATGAAGGAATTGTCCGTAGAGCTCCGAGACAGGATTGTGTCAAGGCACAGATCTGAGGAAGGGTTGCAAAATATTTCTGCAGCATTGAAGGTCTCCATGAACACAGTGGCATCCATCATTCTCAAATGGAAAAAGTTTGGAACCACCAATACTCTTCCTAGAGCTGGCCGCCCGGCCAAACTGAAAATCATTAAAAGGGCATTGGTCAGGGAGGTGACCAAGAACCTGATGGTCCCTCTAACAGAGCTCCAGAGTTCCTCTGTGGAGATGAGAACCAGAAGGACAACCATCTCTGCAGCACTCCACCAATCAGGCCTTTATGGTAGAGTGGCCAGACGGAAGCCCCTCCTCAGTAAAAGGCACGACAGCCCGCTTGGAGTTTGCCAAAAGGCACCTAAAGGACTCTCAAACCATGAGAAACAAGATTCTCTGGTCTGATAAAACCAAGATTGAACTCTTTGGCCTGAATGCCAAGCGTCACGTCTGGAGGAAACCTGGCAACATCCCTACGGTGAAGCATGGTGGTGGCAGCATCATACTGTGTGGATGTTTTTCCAGAGGCAGGGACTGGGAGACTAGTCAGGATCGAGGGAAAGATTAACAGAACAAAGTACAGAGATCCTTGATGAAAACCTGCTCCAGAGCGCTCAGGACCTCAGACTGGGGGCGAAGGTTCCCCTTCCAACAGGACAACGACGCTAAGCACACAGCCAAGACAATGCAGGAGATCAATCTGCAAAAATGTCTAAAAACCTGTTTTGCTTTGTCATTATGAGTTATTGTGTGTAGATTGAGGGACAAATAAATAATTTTATACATTTTAGAATAAGGCTGTAAAGTAACAAAATGTTAAAGTCAAGGGGTCTGAATACTTTCTGAATGCACTGTATCATTTTGACAATATCGCAATATTATTTTTGCACTAGTTGGCTGTACCTGCACCACAACGCCAGTATTTCTCCTTCATGGCTTGTTCTAAATCCTCTTAAATAGGGAGCACTTTTATTTCCATGTCCCTCTACAGTAGACATTTGGTGAGCAATACATTTGGAACATCGAATCGCAATACACATTGAATTGTGAGAATCGCTATATCTCATGTTGGTACCGAAGTATCATGATAATATCGTATTGTGAGCTCACTGGCAACTCCCAGCCCTAGTTGAGACTGGGGGATTTTGAGGTCAAACATATCAGTAACTAGGGAAATGCCTCCACCACGTGGTGAGCTCAACTAAATACATACAGTACATTGGTTAGTGCTATCCGGGAACCTTGGGGCGTCCCTACCCTTACCATACCAGTAGTGTGGCCAGCTACTTTACCAGTGTTTTCGGTTAGTTTTTTTAACTGTACTTTGTGTGTTTGCTTAGTGTGTCTAGACATGCCATTTAGCTTTTTGTTAAGCTAAAATAAGACAGGAGACATATGTTCTTGAACCAGTATATTTGAGCCAGCCATGATTGTTAAATACATAAATATAATAAAATGATTTACATTGAACTTTTGCAGACATCAAAAAGAGTACATACACATGAGCCCTATGCTGTAAAGGCAGCATCTCCAAAACTCGTCAGTGCAATATGAGCTTTGCCCCACCCTCAAAGACAACTCCGTATGAACATGCAGCCTGACTGACAAACCGTGGTTGTGGGCAGACATGCTTTGAGCTGCTTGAGCTCTCTTCAACTGTTAACTTACATAAGTCATTAAACAAATGGTCTTTAACAAGCCATGTTGAAGACTGAGGTATTTAAACTAACATCAATAACAAGACCCTCTTGATACAACTATGAATGTTAAAACAGATGGGTGACTGGCATTAATCTTATCTTCATTCCAATGTCTCATTTATCAGGTCGAGGCTGGCAACAAATCATTCTGTGTCTACTGCTGTGCATATGACAACATATTAGGGAAAACAAAAGAACAGGTGGGTAACAAAATATATATAACCATTTCCCATTAGAGAGCAACTTTGTTGTCCAGTGTCGATCTGAGGCTGAACTGAAGCTAAACCAAGAAGTCAATGTTTGGCACACCGGAAGGTTATTTTGACTGGGGAAGGAAGATTAGAAACATCTTCATTCAACACCTTCATAAGCTCCTTGCTGTACATTGGACATACATGCAATTTAACACCTGGATCTGAGAGTTATGCAAGACCTTCAGTCACATGACTGTTTGCCAAGTGACAGACCAGTTGATTAGACCTCCAGCTACTGAGTGACCGTTGTCATATGTCAGTGCTATAGACCAGGGTTTCCCAAACTCTGTCCCCCCACGTTTTAGTTGTTGCCCTAGCACTACACAGCTGATTCAAATAACCAACTCATCATAAAGCTTTGGTTATTTGGATCAGCTGTGTAGCGCTACAGGCAAAAACCAAACCGTACACCCAGGGGGGCCCCAGGACCAAGTTTGGGAAACCCTGCTATAGACAAGATAACGTAAGAGCTTTCAAACTTCAATTACATTTTTTTTTAATGTAGATGGCAAAACAAAAACATCCTCTTTGTCCTTTCTAAGACCCATAAACAGCACAATGTTCCTTACCCAATTCAAAAAGCAGAAAGAAAACAAACAATAAAACTAAAATCTCTTAATAAATATAAAAATGTATTGTAATGGGAGTTACAATAACACTGTCCAGCAGAGGTTATAAGGGAGACTAAACGTAAAAGGTTAAAAATAGAGGCACCCTCAGAGTGGAGACATGAGACCTGGCAGAGTAGACATTTCTGTTCAGCCCAGGAGTGGCGGTAAGGAGGATCATGAAATCCTTTTTATGATCTCTCCCAGAAGAAAAGAACTGTACTAAAGATGAGTGAGACTCCTTAGAGTGAATGGGCCTAATAATAGAGGTTTTCTGCAGTGAGAACTGCTGTTCAGGTTGGAGGTTATTAAACTGATTATAATAGGTTCCTTTTATTAACAGGAAATTCAATAAGAGGTCGCTGAGCAGGACAAAGTGCCTGCCCTCAGATCTGCGCTTCACTGTGCAGTAGATGAAGTGTGGCTCACTGACCTCCATGCCTACAAACAGCCAACAGAAATGATATGCCGAACCTGTTAGCTTGCATGTCTCCGCCATTGTAAACGTCCTCTAGATAAAAGCTATAGAACTATAAGAAATGCTACACGCCCCATATTAAGATCCACCACATAAAAAGCTGCCAGGAAACCTCTTTCACACTGATACAAGACCAGGGGAAGGTTAGGTAACAGTACCATGCTTTTTAAAATTTTTATTTGTGCCCATCTATATGGAGGTGATCCCAGTCCTTCCCTCCCAACATCCCATTGAGCACTCACTCATGTTGAACATTTTCACAGTGGAGTAGTGAGAGCGACACCTCATGAGATATATCACATTGTTTGTGTGCTCATGCATGCATATACCAGTATGTGTGCACGTATGGGTATTAGAACAGTGAAAACTGTCACTTTCATAAAGGCATCAGATTTTTTTGTCAGCTGGCCTAGACTGACTTCTCATTCTATGAGACCATGGCAGAAATAAATACATTGGCACAGTGAAAAGGTAAAAACAACCCAACAAACAAGTTCTGTCACCCATATCATCATGATCTCTGACCTCATGAGGTCAAAGCCCATCTCCTGAGCCTCTCCACAGAACCACCTGACTTAACTAACCCCAAAGGACAGGGTTGCTGTAAACAGTCCAACTCCTATTCTCCTTCTCTTTCAGTCTCTCTTGTCCTCTCGCTTGCCATCGGCATCCCTCCTCCCCGGCTGGTCTTGGGGGGGTTGTGATGGGCCAGCGATGTCTTCCTCCCTCCCTCGGCTGAGTGCCCTGGCTTTGGCTCGCCGTGCGTCCATGTAGTCTGAGATCAATTCAGAGTTCTGGTAGATGAGCATGCCGGAGAGTGTGAGTGCCACGCCGACACAGCTGAGCGCTGACATCTCGTTGCCGAACAGCAGCTGGGAGAGCAGCAGGTTGCCCACCACGCTCAGGTTGCCGAGGATGTGCAGGGTGACGGCGGAGGTGAGGGTTATGACGCAGCAGCTGGCCAGGTTGTACATGACAGAGCCCAGGCAGCTGAGCAGGATGAAGAGCCACAAGTTGTGGTCATAATGCATTGGAGACTCCAGCACGGCCCAGTTCTCCAGGGCCAGAGCAGCTACGGCCAGGATGCAGAAACTGGGGATGGACATCAAGTAGAGCAGGAACACAGAGTTGATCTTCTCCTCCTGGAGCAAGATACCTGAGAGACACACACACACAAAGAAAACCATTTAAATATAACCTACAGAGACAGAACACACACACACAAAAGTAGGCTTAACACGCAGTGGTCAAATACAAAGTCTGCCACATCTGCCATGTTCAGAACATCAAAATGTCAAAGGTTTGTTAACTCGGGAGTGAATTTCACATCATAAGACTAGCAGGCTCATTATCATTACAGCTCTGTACAGTACACGCTGTACACTGACAAAACAAGTAGGTCAAAAGCAAATATATGAACAAGTTCATACTGGTCAAATACAGAACCAGGATTCAAATTACACATTGTTCCTTCTCTGAACGTAGCTAGGAGATTGGTCAGATGATTTTAACTAGGACACCACTTAAGCCAACAAAAACCTCCAGCTGACATCAATTCCTAGGGGAAACAGAACACATCTATGATTCCTTACCTAAGTTTGGTATTCATAAGTGGATGGAGAATCTGCGCTTGACAGTATGTAATGTAGTGATAGGACTTATTTATGGTAAACAGGTTGGAGCTCTCTGCCTGTTTTTTTGAGTGCTCCAACTAATGTTCCCTCTAAGTTGCGGGCCTGTGAGGGCGTGTGCAGCTACCCCCAGGACTGCGCACAGAAGAAATATAAGTGCGCGCAGAGAAGCACAAGATTGAACTACAGTTTCCCCTGTTAACACTATCAACGTTTCACTTTACTGTGGGAATTCTGATCGAATCAAGGCAATACTAGCCACTTTCAATGCAACAGACCAATACAAAATGAACTATGCAATACTTAGCATGCAAAACTAACCATGCAAGAGATTTTGTTGTAGGCAGAATGCATCGGAGTAGGACTCTATCACGACTCTGACCCGTATTCTACACAGACCGGTGCACCATAACCAATCAGAGCTGTAGTAGGCCTATATCCACAACAGACCATTGCCATATATAGATCTGTGCCATTCACTTTTAACTTTATTTATTTCACCTTTATTTAACCAGGTAGGCTAGTTGAGAACAAGTTCCCATTTACAACTGCGACCTGGCCAAGATAAAGCAAAGCAGTGTGACACAAACAGAGTTACACATGGAATAAACAAACATACAGTCAATAATACAATAGAAAAAAGTCTATATACAGTGTGTGCAAATGGGGTAGGATAAGAGAGGTAAGGCAATAAATAGGCCATAGTGGCGAAGTAATTACAATTTAGCAATTAAACACTGGAGTGATAGATGTGCAGAAGATGAATGTGCAAGTAGAGATACTGGGGTGCAAAGGAGCAAAATAAATAAATAAATACAGTATGGGGATGAGGTAGTTGGATGGGCTATTTACAGATGGGCTATGTACAGGTGCAGTGATCTGTGAGCTGCTCTGACAGCTGGTGCTTAAAGTTAGTGAGGAAGATATGAGTCTCCAGCTTCAGTGATTTTTGCAGTTCGTTCCAGTCATTGGCAGCAGAGAACTGGAAGGAAAGGCGGCCAAGGAGGAATTGGCATTGGGGGTGACCAGTGAAATATACCTGCTGGAGCGCGTGCTACGGGTGGGTGCTGCTATGGTGACCAGTGAGCTGAGATAAGGCGGGGCTTTACCTAGCAAAGACTTATAGATGACCTGGAGCCAGTGGGTTTGGTGATGAATATGAAGCGAGGCCCAGCCAACAAGAGTGTACAGGTCGCAGTGGTGGGTAGTATATGGGGCTTTGGTGACAAAACGGATGGCACTGTGATAGACTACATCTAATTTGCTGAGTAGAGTGTTGGAGGCTAATTTGTAAATGACATCACCGAAGTCAAGGATCGGTAGGATAGTCAGTTTTACGAGGGTATGATTGGCAGCATGAGTGAAGGATGCTTTGAAAAGTAGATGAACCAGGCGAGGCAGTCATTTGAGAAATCAAGGCAGTCGAGTCTGGCAATAAAAATGTAGTGATTGACAGAGTCGAAAGCCTTGGCCAGGTTGATGAATAAAGCTGCACAGTATTGTCTCTTATCGATGGCGGTTATGATATCGTTTAGGACCTTGAGCGTAGCTGTGGTTCACCCATGACCAGCTCGGAAACCAGATTGCATAGCGGAGAAGGTATGGTGGGATTCGAAATGGTCAGTGATCTGTTTGTTAACTTGGCTTTCGAAGACCTTAGAAAGGCAGGGTAGGATAGATATAGGTCTGTAGCAGTTTAGGTCTAGAGTGTCTCCCCCTTTGAAGAGGGGGATGACCGCGGCAGCTTTCCAATCTTTGGGGATCTCAGACGATACGAAAGAGGTTGAACAGGCTAGTAATAGGGGTCGCAACGATTTCGGCAGATCATTTTAGAAAGAGAGGGTCCAGATTGTCTAGCCCGGATGATTTATAGGGGTCCAGATTTTGCAGCTCTTTCAGAACATCAGCTATGTGGATTTTGGTGGAGAAATGGGGGGGGCAAGTTGCTGTGGGGGGTGCAGGGCTGTTGACCGGGGTAGGGGTAGCCAGGTGGAAAGCATGGCCAGCTGTAGAGAATTGCTTATTGAAATTCTCAATTATTGTGGATTTATCGGTGGTGATAGTGTTTCCTAGCCTCAGTGCAGTGGGCAGCTGGGAGGAGGTGCTCTTACTGAACTGTTTATACAGCATGAGCGGTCATGAATAGAAGCGCTTGTTTTGAGATCAAAGCGAGAGCTTCATGTAGTGACGTGTGCACATTTGTTCATATCCTTTGCTAGTTAGTTATTAACCCAGTTATAGATCATTTTTAGGCAGCAATGGGAGAGTGATTGGTTCCGACAAGAGCACCAAACGTGTGCATTTCTAGACATCCTTGAAAAGCCAGTCAGGTAAATGGATTTTTTCTGTCCTAAAGGGGCAGTATTATATGGGAATAATTATACATTTTATTTTGTAAAGTGGTTTCTTGCATCCAACACCACAACAACATTTTCAGTCACCTCCTTGTCTGATGGACAAGTGGATAAACAGGTTAAATGTCAAGCCCTGCATGTTTTTTTCCCAAAAGGTCTCATGGCCTACATTGAACACCACACATTGGCTGCTACTGTAGGCTGAACGATAGAACAGCTATTTCTATGTTAAAATGTTAAGGGATGCATTTTCTCCATCGTTTTTGATGGTAGGCCTCTCTGATAGGTCTACATTATGATCAAATAGCCACAGTAGCCTACTTGACCACCGTTAAAACTAACTTAAAGCGAGTACAGCCTCAGCGTTCACAGTAAATGTGATCCGGAAGTTGCACAGAAAGTAAGCACTCAGCAGACCTGAAATTTGCTCAGTGATGAAAAGAATTAGAGGGAACATAGGCTCGAACCTGTTTACCAGGCAGGGATTAGTCCTTTTTGATACGTTTTCCATGGGTAAACTCTGTCAGTAGTTTTGAAAGTTTCCTTAGCAACAGGCAACACACCACCTCTAGCTAGACTGGGTGTGTCACTTGAGGAGTGACTCAGAGCATCAGTAAAATGTTCCAACCCTAACTGCAGTGTGGGAAGTTTAATATGAACATGGGATTGGAGGGAACACCAAAACTACACTGATAGAATATTTCGGTTAGGGGCATTATTTTCCACTCTTGAAGGGAAAGTATTGAAGTACACAGGGCCATTGTGATTTATTCCAACATAACACCCATACGTTAATTGCTTAGGCCTACCACAGTTATACAGACAATGTGTCAACACCCATCAGATATGCAACATAATAACTATTATAAAGGCATAATAAAAAGGTAGCAGCTGGTTCTTTACTCACTTTGCTGGATGGTTTTGACACCTCTCAACATTGTCGCAGCGAATACGAAGAAGCAACCTGTCTGGTCGTACTGGACCTCGCCCATAATGCTGAATGAGGCTCCCAGACAGATGGGCATCATGGCCGTGTATTTGAGGATGTGATGCTGCTTGCCCAAGATCAGGGTGGAAATCGCCAGGGTGAAGATTGGAGTGGTGGTGTAGATAATTTGCGCAAATGACAGCTGGACATAGTTCAGACCCACGTTGCCAAACGCAATGCTGGCACAAAATGTCAAGCTCAATAGAAACACCTTCCATTTGGCGCTGTTGGTAAGGTCCTTATGCTTGTCAACACCGCCTTTGTGCTGGAGCATTCGAAGTTTAATAAGCCAAAAGTCCACCACTATTGCTGTCAACATGTGCAGGGCCGATAGCAGTAAGGGGTACCTGAAGTTGTACACTGCAAATATCCATTTGTTAAGACTGGAGATGGTCGTCCCCGTTACAAGCCAGACAATGACAGCGGACAGAAGGTGCAGCATCTCCCCCAGTGGCCTTTTCCCCGTCTTGCGCCGGGTCGCCTCGCATTTAGAGAGGCCATCGGTGTTAATCATGTTCTTTTCATCCTCTTTTCTGTAAGACAAACACATCTTGACTTCGCAATAACATCACATTCGTGTCTGCACAAACTGTCCCGATTGCGTAACCCTTTTCGATACGGTCGGCGCTAGCCAGCCGTTTTCAGCTGTATAAAATGTCTCTCATCCTGAAAATCGTCTCACAAAATAGATCTAACCTTAGCTAACTAACTTACTTGAGACTATTCTGTCGATTATATATCCATAGTTTTCTGTGTTGTTTTGCTGAGGTAAACAAGGCTTTTTTTACACCACGCTGAGACACGTGTTACTGTTTTGTATAGGAGATGGTTGTGTAACCAAATAGTAGTGACAGATGTTAGCTAAAGAGCAAGACAAGTGCGAAGTGGTGGGTAGCAGGAGATTGTTCTTCCCTTGGAGAACTGCGGACTCTCCTACATCCTCTACTGGTGCGTCCGTGATTGGTTACATTTTAAAATCCCCAAATGATGACACAGAAAAGTTTCCAAAGAGTATTATTATATTGGCTACATTCAGCTGGTTATATTTATCCTACCGTTGTTTGCCATGAATTACGTCGCCGGCCCGGAAATCAAACGACCACTCGCTCTTGCTGCAGTTGCAAGTAGTGCCAATAGACTTACTTCATGCGAGGGGTCTCGTCCTATCAGCAGAAATACGACAATTCCTATACATACATTGTTCACACATTGAAAAGATTAGGCCCCGCAAGGTCCTACACAGCGAAATGAGTGCACGGACCTAGCGTCATCATTACGCCCTATTTCACATGCTTTGCGTCATCGGTGAAGTAAAACTAGTTTATATTGGATATTCGGTTCTCTCGTCAAAGCATGCGATGACTATGAAGATGGTTTATTCTGAATTGGATGGATGGGAAAAAATCCACCGTTTTTTATTTTATATATATAGCTTTCAATTTAACAGCTCTTACACCAAGCGTGCCATGACAATTCAAATGATATATTCGGGATGAGGGAGTGGACAAAAAAAATCCACCGTTTTTTGTTGTTGTTGAAATGTATTTATTTTTATTTGCTTTCAAGCTTCAATAGCTCTTACACAAAGCGTGCCCTGACTATTAAAATTATATATTCTGAATCGGGGAAGGATGGACACATTTTTTTCCTAATACATTTTTACAATAAATACATAATTATCATGGTCATTACACACTTTGTGTAAGAGCTATTGAAGATTGAAATCCAAAATCGTATTATTTAAAAATAACAATAAAAGTAAATAAAAAGGTGATGATTTCTCTCCATCCACCCCGATTCAGAATATACCACCTTCATAGCAATGGCATGCTTGGTTCAATAGGTATTGATGAGAAAATCAAATATCCACCTAATATCGAATATGTCGTGGCGATGTTGGCTAGCTAAGCTCATGCGCAGAAACAAGTCATCGGGTCAAACGGTCGTCTAGCGCCGAACTGCGCATGTGCACGCCATCAACACAAAGGTGTCACTTTCACGATGTTGGAGTAATAACATGTTCAACTACTTAAGACTTTGGTTCCAATCGAGGTTGTGCCTTTAGATTGCGGAAATTAACAGCTAAGGAATATTTTTTTTACTTCTCAAACCCCGGCCTGGTCTGCTTGACAAGCGTTCCAGGAAGTCTCGCGATGTTGCGTCTCTGGGTTTAGAAACGCTGTGCCTATTCTATCAACTTAATTTATTATATAAACTACCCGTATACCTAAACAAGTCCGATTTAAACGTAATGTCAGACCAGAAAGGCCTGATAAACGATCACAGAATCGCCAGCTAATGTTGCCCACTGCAACAATTAACCAGCTAAAATAGCGAACGTGAACCATGTTCCCCAAATGTAACATCACGCGGCAGCATAACGGCATTAATGACTATTAGTTATGCCTTTTGGTTACATGTACCTCTGTAGTTGTGTATCTTTGTCTTGGTAACATCACAAAAAACATCCCAGGCAAACGAGCTGATCTGACTGCTTGTCTGCCTCAGTGCCTCGTTATCGCCCGATCAGCTGTACCGGTCACGTCACTGCTCTCTAACTGCAACCAATAGATATTGTTACAACTCTGCAATCAGAGATATTGCACATCGTTACAACACTGTATATATACATAATATGACATATGAAATGTCTTTATTCTTTTGGAACTTGTGTGAGTGTAATGTTTACTGTTCACTTTGTTTATTTCACTTTAGTTTATCAATTTCACTTGCTTTGCCAATGTTAACATATAATCCATGCCAATAAAGCCTCTTGAATTGCATATATATTTCTTAAAGGAAGAGATAAGAATCCCTGCGGGAAATGAATGGAGAAACATAACGCTCCGCCCAGCAGACTGTCGACCAATCGCGTTCACGTTATCATGCTGCGTCACGCAATCCCTTCTAAAAGCCAGGGTATGAATCGAGAAACTTGCTTATTTTCCTCGAAAGAACGCAATGTCACGATTTCAAAGCTATACGATATTGCAGAGAACAAGTTCATTATCACATATATCGGAAAAGATTTGTAACGTTGTACCTCTTGTTCACGTAATTCATGCTAATGTTGTTATTTTGAGCTAACGCCCAAATAACTCCCATTTACTCCTTGATGGAGCGATCTCCCTGTCCCGGAGTCACCCAGAATGCAACGCGCGGCCAATTGACAACGTATGGGCAAATGTACACACGACGGGCGTAAATACGATTCCAATGGAGTTTCCCATCTCCTCAAAAGTATTTCTGCTGCAATCACCCTCTTCTTCTTCTTCTTCTTATTTTTCTTCTATTTTTGCCCTGTTTATCAAGTGTTGGAAAAACTTGTCAATAATCAACTGACTGGTTTTCTTGATGTCTATAGTATTCTCTCTGGTATGCAATCTGGTTTCCGCTGAGGTTATGGATGTGTCACTGCAACCTTAAAGGTCCTAAATGATGTCACCATTGCCCATGATTCTATTGACTTGGCCAAGGCTTTTGATACGGTAGACAATTCCATTATTGTGGGCCGGCTAAGGAGTATTGGTTTCTCTGAGGTGTCTTTGGCCTGGTTTGCTAATTACCTCTCTCAAAGAGTGCAGTGTATAGTCAGAACATCTGCTGTCTCAGCCTCTGCCTGTCACCAAGGAAGTACCCCAAGGCTCGATCCTAGTCCCCACGCTCTTCTCAATTTACATCAACAACAGCTCAGGCAGTAGGAAGCTCTCTTATCCATTTATATTCATATGCTACAGTCTTATATTCTGGCCCTTCTCCGGCTTTTGTGTTAAACGCTACAACAAAGCTTTCTTAGTGTCCAACAAGCTTTTTCTGCCCTTAACCTTGTTCTGAACACCTCCAAAACAAAGGTCATGTGGTTTGGTAAGAAGAGTGTCCCTCTCCCCACCGGTGTGATTACTACCTCTGAGGGTTCAGAGCTTGAGGTAGTCACCTCATGCAAGTACTTGGGAGTATGGCTAGAGGGTACACTTTCCTTCTCTCAGCACATATCAAAGCTGCAGACTAAAGTTAAATCTAGACTTGGTTTCCTCTAATGTAATCGCTCCTCTTTCACCCCAGCTGCCAAACTAACCCTGATTCAGATGACCATCCTACCTATGCTTGATTACGGAGACATAATTTATAGATCGGCAGGTAAAGATGCTCTCGAGCGGCTAGATGTTCTTTACCATTCGGCCATCAGATTTTCCACCAATGCTCCTTATAGGACACATCACTGCACTCTATACTCCTCTGTAAACTGGTCATCTCTGTATACCTGTCGCAAGACCCACTGGTTGATGCTTATTTATAAAACCCCCTTAGGCCTCACTCCCCCCTATCTGAGATACCTACTGCAGCCCTCATCCTCCACACCACATACAACACCCGTTCTGCCAGTCACATTCTGTTAAAGGTCCCCAAAGAACACACATCCCTGGGTTGATCCTCTTTTCAGTTCGCTGCAGCTAGTGACTGGAACGAGCTGCAAAAAAACACTTAAACTGGACAGTTTTATCTCCATCTCTTCATTCAAAGACTTAATCATGGACGCGCTTACTGACAGTTGTGGCTGCTTCGCGTGATGTATTGTTATCTCTACCTTTTTACCTTTGTGCTGTTGTCTGTGCTCAACAATGTTTGTACCATGTTTTGTGCTTCTACCATGTTGTGCTGTTGCCATGTTGAGTTGCTACCATGTTGTTGTCATGTGGTGTTGCTACCATGCTGTGTTGTCATGTGTTGCTGCCATGCTATGTTGTTGTCTTAGGTTTCTCTTTATGTAGTTTTGTGGAGTAACTCTTGTCGTGATGTGTGTTTTGTCCAATATTAAAAAATGTAATCCCAGCCCCCGTTCCCACGGGAGGTTTTTTGCCTTTTGGTAGGCCGTCATTGTAAATACGAATTTGTTCTTAACTGACTTGCCTAGTGAAATAAAGGTAAAAAAAAAAAAAATCTTCTTCTGCCGCCACCTACAGTATTGACTGTGCATCAGCCTACTATTCTGTAGTGTGAATTTATTACACTTTGTGAAAAAATTGCCCTACCAACTATCCCTGCACCCATTACAACCTCACCACTATTCCACTACTTTGGCTCTATCTGATCCTACTCCAGGCCTGCCGCCTGGGAGGACGGGACACTATAGTTCAAAACATCTTGTAACTCTTTTGCAGTAAAATCTCGTACACCCAAGTACTTCTCTGCAGCTGCCACCACAACATCTATCCTATGTGATTAACGTTCCATTCCTGCTGTACAATTGACAACCATGGCCATGAACGCCAAAAAAACAACCTTAATGAAGCACGTTATTCCTATCACTCTCTATTGGCCTTGGTCTACTCACAGGGACTAAGGATCCCTCACCCTGGACCGACCTTCCTCTACTACTCTCTGCACTGCGTCAGCATACGACACCTTCTGCACTACTCTGATGCTGGCAAACTCAACTTACTTTTCTCTCACTGGACACCTCTGATCTCCAGTACCATGGGTACCCCTAGTTTACAAACACAACATTGTCCACCAATACTACACACTCCTTTGTCGCCTGTCCTCCTGCACTCACATCTAGGAATCTCCCTCCTGCACACTGCTGCCACATGACCATAAGATTGACACCTAAAACACCGTAATGGATTCGGGACAAAAGCTCTCATGGGTTAATTGACACATTCTAACTTGACTTCATCTGGTAAAGACTCTGCATCATAACTCAGTAGTACAGACAGTGTCTTATCTGTTTCACCACGCTCTCCACCGGGTCTGCTTTGCACCTAGCGGTGGGTGTCACAGACACTGGGAATCTTCAACTTCAGTTGATCCTCCACAACACAACGCCACTCCAGTTATCACTTCTTTCAACGGTGCCCTGCTCTGGAGAGGAAAGCAAGTCACAGTTCTTGTCCCCAATCGCGTGGTGTGGAGCACACACTCCCTCTGGATGGCAGAAACACAAAAAATCTACACGATTCCACTTCGAGTCACTTTCACAGACCGAACATTCCCCAACCTCTTCTCCACCCGACCTTACACCACATATGGATCTCCCTGAAGGCATGGGTCCATGCTCTCCAAAAATCTTACTCCCACTGGGCCAGAATCATCTTTGCCATCATCAGGACAAGGCTCAAATTCGACGGTCTTCACCGCACTTTCCACCGCAGTTAATTCATCCTCACTCTCCTCACATTCAATTTCCTTCTGTAGCTCTTCCAAAAGTTCTGTGTGATCCACCACTCCATATTCACTCAAAACATGTTCCACTTTTATCCTTTTTTTCCTACCCCCCACCTCATGGCCACACCAGCAGCCACAGTCTGATAAAATAATCACCCTCTCTTTGTTTACTGGGACAGTAACAAAGAAAAGATTACCTCAACCTGGACAAGAGCTCATGCCTATACCTTTTACAGTAGGCTAAGCTTAGGTAAAAACTACAATAAAACATCACACACTCACAGCTTACCTGCTTTGCTTGCCTCTTAGGGCTATCCAACTTTTATCTTTGACACTTATGCCCTGCCCACGTTGGTCCCTGATACAGTATAAAATATCAGTCTATGGCCGTATGGCTACATGTCTAGATAGAAATAGGCCTCACCTACAAACCTGCCTATATAAGAGTACGGAGGAGCTGCAGAGTGAAACACATACTGAAATGGAACTGAAAGGAATAAGAAGCGTTACTTTATTATGCAGTGTCAGCACATACAGCCACTTTATATTATATAATGTTTACTTACCCTACATTACTCATCTCTTATGTATATACTGTACGCTATACCGTCTACTGCATCTTGCCATCTGATGTAATTAAATGTATCACTAGCCACTTTAAACAATGTCACTTCATATAATGTTTTCGTACCCTGCATTGCTCATCTCATATGTATATATAATGTACTCTATACCATCTACTGTATCTTGCCTATGCCGTTCGGCCATCTCTCATTTATATATTTTTATGTACATATTCATATTCATTCCTTTACACTTGTGTGTACAAGGTAGTTGTTGTGAAATTGTTAGGTTATATTACTTGTTAGATATTACTGCATGGTCGGAACTAGAAGCACAAGCATTTCGCTACACTTGCTTTAACACCTGCTAACCATGTGTATGTGACAAATACATTTGATTTGACTTCCTCTAAAGGTGTTTGTTTTTATATAACACTTAATAAAACATGTCTGCACAAATATGAATTAACCTAAACAGAGCACTCAATGTACACAGTGAACAAATGTTGATCTACTGACTGTATTAAAAAACAAACAATCCACCATTGCAAATATAGCACATGGGACAGAAATCGCAGTGAGAGATTGTTCCCCCTTTACCACACTACCTTGCTTTCCCACCCCTTAGTGTGGAGTTGTATGTGAAAAACGGAATGCACAATACTCTGCCTCAGTTTGGAACATTCTGTTCTCAGTGTAGAATACAGTACAGATGTTATCTAGCCAGTGAGCACTACACCACCGCCTTAAAACAACCAAAAGGACTGTATGTTGACTGATCAGCAACAAACTGTGCAAACTTTCACATTTGTTCAGATATAATTACTGTAATGCTTAATTCCAAAATTATATTTTATAAGAAGACACAGGAACACTAGGATATCCCATTCTCTAAGGTTATCCTAGGTTATGTAATCCTAAATTCTGTGCCATATTAAGCATACAACATCTTATGGTTGTGTATGTACATCCAGGATATTTCAAATCATGGTATCATGTGAACAAGGCAATTACCTATTCACTGTTTGCAATGCAATTGCATTTTTCTAATCATATCTATAGCCTAACACATGACCAATTGTATTTGAATTATTAGACTACCTGAATACTACTTGTAGCCACACCAATCTGCTTTCAAGCCATAGTATGCTTGAATACTTAGATGGCATTTGACAATTCAAGCCCGATGTCAGAATCAAGCTTTTTTTTAAACTGATGTAATGGACATGGCATTACATCAGCAATATTAAAATGTAGGCTACAGCGGCACCTGCTGGATGTAAGTGCAACTGCAGCAACATTAAAAACAGAAAATGTATTTTTCATCCTCAGGTTGAGAGGTCAGTTGAAGACGAACATTTATCATGAATTCAAATCTGGCAAGCCAATAAAGTGCACATAATTAGATTGAATTGCTTTTATTGAGTGGTACCTTGAATACATATGTGTGCTAGAGCCAAGATGACGTCAAACGAGTAATGTGGAGTGTGCAGCCCCATCAGACAGGCTAACCCAGATCAGACAAACTGTCCCAGGGGAAATCTCCTCTTTGCTTTTGAGTCTTCAACTTGTCTCATTTATTTCTCATCTATGTCTTGAGTTGAGAACTGCATGACACCAAAGCTGGTTACTACATAATAGACCATCTCTGATAACACTATGGGTGTTTACAAAGACGACATTGAGACAGTTTGTGTTTGTTCAAGCAAAAAAAGTCAATTTTCAAAGACCTAGGGCACAAGAGGTGAATTCACACGATGTTCTTCTGTGAATGAAGTCTAGAAACAACTATTGAGGCTAATGCCTAATTAATACTAGGCAGCAGTGCATGAGCACATTAAACCATGCATTAGCTACAAGTGGTGCCACAACACTGGTCTGAGTTCATTGATGGTGCATGTTTAAATGCCTGCAGTCAAACAAAGATGTGTAATAATTGGAGTACACACCTCCTTTGCACTGTGAAACTCGACATTACACATCCTATAGTATAATTCAGACGATTTCTTAATATTTAAAAAAATATATGACATTGAAACATTTCATTGCACAGGGTGGAATCATTAACCAATTTTGTTACGATTTAACATTTCGTCTGTTCATAATGCACCCTCATCAACATCTGAGAAATCAAGACATTAGAACACAATCGATATTGTTTACGAATTATCATAATCGTGGGTAGCTTCTTACATACTCAAAATTCCCCTAGCGTTTTTGGTCTGCACTAACCGCTCATGGAAAGACACATGTAACATAACTGGTAGACTTTAGTTCTTGGTTTCCAAGATGAGGTCTGTACAGATCAAAAGTTTCCAGTGATATTCAGTGTCCACTACATGGGTGTTTTCATGCACTGCAGAAATGCACTGTTAAGTTACAAATCTGGGGAGTGCCTAGCTGTTGCAACGGAAGGAAACACTGGCACTGCACAATGTTACATATAGATATGCATAGTTACATATAGATATGTAAAGTATACAAAACATTAGGAACAACTGCTCTTTCCATGACACGGCATCCAGGTGAAAGCTTTGATCCCTTATTGCTATCACCTAAAAAAAAAATCTGCTTCAAATCAGTGTAGCTGAAAGGGAGGAGACAGGTTAAAGGAGGATTTTCAAGCCTTGAGACACGGTTTGTGTGTGTGCCATTCAGAGGGTGATTGTGCAAGGCTAAATATTTAAGTGTCTGACCAGCGTATGGTAGTAGGTGGCAGGCACACCAGTTTGCGTGTGTCAAGAACTGCAAAGCTGCTGGGTTTTTCATGCTTAACAGTTTCCTGTGTGTATCAAGAATGGTCCACCACCCAAAGGACATCCAGCCAACTAGACACAACCGTAGGAAGCATTGGAGTCAACATGAGCAAGCATCCCTGTGGGACGCTTGACACAATGTAGTCGATGCACCAACGAATTGA